>NW_015387046.1:259179-553509 GCF_001527695.2 Protobothrops mucrosquamatus | reverse complement strand
TATATATATATATATATATATATATATATATATATATATATATATATATATATATATATATATATATATATATATATATATATATATGAGGTTCGAATCTTGGAAGGGTATGTCTGACTGATGATAACCAAATAAGGTTAGAAATAGCTATCTCAGTACTCCCTTAATTCTTTGTTAGCATTCCAAATTTTGAAAAATATATATATATATATATATATCCCCAAGACTTTAAATTTAGCTCCATTAGTGAACTGATCTGACCCAGAGTATCAGTAGCATGATCTTGGCATGGCTGTACAGTAGTGGATTAGCACCTGCTGCTGTTCCTTTGCTGCCCCTTTTTGGGGAAAAAAATAACATACTTTGCTATAGTTTCCACTAAGTGTAGCCTGTTGTGTCGCATTCCACGTGTTGTAAATTCATATACACATAGATACGTTTACCCTGGTTGGTTTGAAGAGAAAGAAAAAAAATAAGATCTCCTATTTTTGTGGATATTGAATGTAAGAGGGATATTTTATATAAGGCTTGAAAGCCATCTTTTAGCTCAAGCTGAAATCTTTCTGGTCCCCTCTTTAGGAACAAACAGATTGGATCTCTCCACTGTGAATTAGCCATTTCAATCAGTGTCAGGTAAACTTCAGTAAATTATCTTGGCTACATTTCAATCCTGAAGTGATGTTTGGGGAATTGGATCAACAAAGCCACATGACATTTAGATGCTGAAACATTTACAAGAACTCACATTGTACTAGTAGTCCGAGTACTTTCAGTGGTAATATTAAACATCTTAATTTAGCAGCCACTTATCAATAGAGGTTTCGTTCTGGTACAGTTTGGAAGAAACGTTCAACTTTGCCACTGAGGAACATCTTCGGTATTTGTAAATGAAAAATTAATCAGTCATAGTGACAAAGCATAACATGAGAAATGAAACAGAAGATAACATGGAAAGTAAGTAGGAATGCTTGACATTTCCTCAGTCCAGGTGAATAAAATTTAGCCTAAGGTAATCCAAAGGGATTTTTTAAAGCTATTTTATGAGCGTTCAAAATAGTATTAATATTGTATGCACTGTTTCCATTATTTAAAAAAGGCGAAGACTCCAAGCTTGACTCTGTGTTTATATGGAATGTCCATCTAGTTTCAGCCAGAAAGAAGTGGCTTGCCCCTGCCTTCCAATATATATTTGTTCTTCTCAGTCTGGTTTATAGAACTGGGATTTTCACAGTCTCCCTTCCAAATGCTATTCATCTTTAGCTTCTACAGTCTGTCAAGGTCAGTAAGTTCTTATTACATGCTGAGATATTTACTGTAGAAAAAAGTCACCTTAAAACTTACCAAATCTATGATCAGAAAAGTGTATACAATAATAAATAGAGATGTCACATTTTATGAAACATCTCTTTTTGACAGCATAATTGATATGGAGTAGCCTAAAGTGTTCAGAAATTCAGCAGCTCACAAAGGTGCAGCCAGATTATCAATTTGTAAGCCATAGCACAGGTGACAGCAGCTACGCTTCCATACTGAGCCATTTCTCTTTCATAAAGTGTCCCAGGATAAGCCGGAAGGTTTTCAGAATTACAGAACCAGGTTTCAAAAATGCATCTATGTTTGCCCCCATGGGGATGTGGTATTAAATTTCCCATTTAGGGAAAAAAAGAGCTTCACACTTTCAGCCTAGGAGTCTAGGCTACCAAGTGAGAGTCATTTTGGGAAAGGAATACGTAGAAGCCAGAGAGTGATGGTAAAGATCTCTCTTTTTATTTGTATATGCAAAGATCTGAAAGGAAGAATAGGGTGGATGTCTCCTCTCTCAAAATGATCCCTGGAAAAGATTATTTGGATGAAATGACATGGGATCTTAGTTCCCAGGGAATGAATTATGAAAGGATATAGATGAGATCTAGACTTTGCTTTAAACATTCATTTCACCATATTCAGTGACAGAGATCACAAAGGTCAGGTTCTCCATGGCCTACAGGGACCCCAAAAATGGCAGACTGAAAACATCTCTGTGAAAAGCAGAGCCAACAACCATGGTGAATGAAGACCTTGTGAATAGACTGGCTCTTTGAAATCTCTCTAGACAAGAAGAGGAGTTGAGATTGCCCACAAATGTGCTAGAGCTAGACAGTTGCTCCTCATAAAAAGATCATAAGGTAGCTGTCTTTGGTGGGTTTAGAACTTTGGGAGATAAGAGAATAGCATCTTGCTCAAACGCTAAGTTTGCATACTTCCTTTTCTAATCACTTTTGGAAATTGCTTGCCAACTGCTTTTCAGCTATTAGAAACCTTCAGATCAACAAAGTTTGAGTGGACTGGGTGAATTTCCTTCAATGCTTGGCTAAAGAAAGTTTTAAGTACAACTTTAAGAACTTAAAAACAATTTTTAATAAACAACAAAGGGGAGATTAACATTTTGGGTTTTGAAAGTTATAAATGGACTAAGAGTCCAGGTAAATTTGAAAGATGATTTTGAAATTAATTATAAAAAATCCTTCCCAGAGCAAAATATTTCTGTTTTGAATTTTAAAAAAGGCAGATTTTAAAAATTGGACACTAGAGGGAAGTAAAGATTACAATTAAAGGAGAACACATAAACTTAAAATTGCAGAATTAAGCAAAATATTCTAACACTGGACATATTAAAAGATATTTTTAAAAAAATTGATTCAGAAATGAATTAATATTATCAATAGAGACATCTATATCTATGGAGAAACTGTCTAAAAGATGTTATGGAAGAGGAACAAGTTTTACTTGACAAGATCAAAATTTGAGTTGAAAGGGATTAATAAATGACAGGCTACAAGAGTGATATGGAAAAAGATGCTACACCAGACATACAAAAGAAAGCAGCTGATGTTTTAATAATTAAAAATATACAAACAATAAACCATGAGAGTCACTGGATAATTTTCCCATGTTGGATTTACAAAAGATGTTTGTTAAAATTTTGAAAAATTTTGTGAGAAGGGACAAAGAAAAAATGAAAAGAAATCAGATTCTATGAATCAAAGGTGCTTTTTTTCCCCCAAAAAGGCAAGTGGACTGTTTTTTCCATAAGGAAAAAGAAGAAAACGTTTTGCATTTCATTCAAGACACTTCATCAGTTCTGATGAGAAGTTCTGATGAAACAAAATGTTTTTCTTCTTCCTTCTCAAGAAAAAAACAGTCCACTTGCCTTTTGAAGAAAAAAACCACTTTTGAGACAACTATGATCTGGATGACTGAGAATCTCCACAGACAAATTCTATGACATTTGAATGGACTAAGGATTAAGATTATTAGAAACATAATGAATAAATATGAAGTTGCTTTATGTGATCAAGGTTAAACTAGATATGTAGTTATTTCTGCTAATCTTCAATAGACTTCTGCTGATACCAGGACTGAAATGACAATGCTTTATGGATTTGTTTATAGATCAGAAATGGCATATGGGAAGAAGAGATTATTCGTAGTATTTTAAGAGGAAGTGATTGGTTACTAAATATACTTGTGACAAATAAGCGACTTATTTATATATTTCTTTTATTTTTATGTATTCTTTTTCTTTTTTTCTGCACCTCCTATTTATTTTTCTATCTTTTTAGTATGTTTTTACTGTTGTAAAAACAGTAAAAGGTAGGACATAAAACATCCTTTCTTTGAATGAGATAAATTTTCCTTTTTGCCATATATGACAAGTCAAATACAGTATAATGAAGAGCTCTGTTAGCGAATTGGATATTTGCACTCTCAGAGCATTTGTAGAGCACAGCTTGTATGGCCTCTTTTTGCCCCACCCCATACTAGTTGAATCCAATCCTCCAAGTGACAACTGTCAGGTTGAACTTGCTCTCTCAGCTGTCACAGTAGGAACTGTTCCAAGTGCTGTACATAGGTAAGTGGCAATTTGTTACTATTCCTATTGTTTTGCCTGGCATGAAAACCGCATGGCACCCAGAGATGAGAATTGTTGGTAATGATCGATGATTTTCCCAGTTCAAACAATAAATCAGCTTAAATATCCACCATTGGGCTCTTGAGAAAATAATAGAAGTTCAAAAACACAATAAAGGGGCAAGTAGCCACAGCAAGCTATGCCCATTTTTTCTGTAACCAACTGTGCCAGGTTTCTTCCCTTGTTCCACTGACTTGATCTGAAATTATAAAATGTGATTTAATTAGAGAAGATAATAGCGACAGAAAACTCCTCTCTCCATATGGAGTGCGGTTCATCTGCAGTGTTGCGGTACTCCTAAGTAGGTGATAAAACCTTTATGAGAGAGGGTCCTTGTGAAAAAAGGCANGTTATGGGAGTTGGGAACAATTCTGCGTAACATTTTGGATTCTGGTTTTTGGCAATGCAGCTTCAAAACCTCAGTATATTGTGTTTACCTTAAATTGTGGTGAGATTTACACATATACATACACACACACACACACATATGTCCCTAACAACTATAAAAATACGAATCCCAGGCATATCTGTACAATGATAAAAATCCTCAAACTCTGGGAAGGATATAAACCAGCTGTTTATTGTTAAAAGGGTAAAACAATAAAAACAACTATTTACAATACTAAAAACAACCTAAGCTTTCGCTGGTCCACTGCCAGCGTCATCAGAGTGAGAGTCGGGGGTGGGGAGGTTTCCTTATAAACCTTGCTAACTCAGTTTCTTGCCCATTGACCTGGTGATAGGGCCATCCGTCCTAATTGATCGTAACTGTCTTCATTGTCCCGCCTCCCCTCGTTTGCATTCCAGCTCCACAGGGGGAGGAAAAGGCTGTGGAGTTGGAAGAGGGGAGGCGGGACAATGAAGGCAGTGGACCAGCGAAAGCTTAGGTTGTTTTTAGTATTGTAAATAGTTGTTTTTATTGTTTTACCTTTTTAACAATAAACAGCTGGTTTATATCCTTCCCACAGTTCAAGGATTTTTATCATTGTATGTATGTATGTATGTATGTATGTATGTATATATATATATATATATATATATATATATATATATATATATATATATACCCAAGACTTTAAATTTAGCTCCATTAGTGAACTGATCTGACCCAGAGTATCAGTAGCATGATCTTGGCATGGCTGTACAGTAGTGGATTAGCACCTGCTGCTGTTCCTTTGCTGTCCCTTTTTGGAAAAAAAAATAACATACTTTGCTATAGTTTCCACTAGGTGTAGCCTGTTGTGTCGCATTCCACGTGTTGTAAATTCATATACACATAGATATGTTTACTTGCTGGTTGGTTTGAAGAGAAAGAAAAAAAATAAGATCTCCTATTTTTGTGTATATTTAATGTAAGAGGGATATTTTATATAAGGCTTGAAAGCCATCTTTTAGCTCAAGCTGAAATCTTTCTGATCCCCTCTTTAGGAACAAACAGATTGGATCTCTCCACTGTGAATTAGCCATTTCAATCAGTGTCAGGTAAACTTCAGTAAATTATCTTGGCTACATTTCAATCCTGAAGTGATGTTTGGGGAATTGGATCAACAAAGCCACATGACATTTAGATGCTGAAACATATACAAGAACTCACATTGTACTAGTAGTCCGAGTACTTTCAGTGGTAATATTAAACATCTTAATTTAGCAGCCACTTATCAATAGAGGTTTCGTTCTGGTACAGTTTGGAAGAAACGTTCAACTTTGCCACTGAGAAACATCTTCGGTACTTGTAAATGAAAAATTAATCAGTCATAGTGACAAAGCATAACATGAGAAATGAAACAGAAGATAACATGGAAAGTAAGTAGGAATGCTTGACATTTCCTCAGTCCAGGTGAATAAAATTTAGCCTAAGGTAATCTAAAGGGATTTTTTTAAAGCTATTTTATGAGCATTCAAAATAGTATTAATATTGTATGCACTGTTTCCATTATTTAAAAAAGGCGAAGACTCCAAGGTTGACTCTGTGTTTATATGGAATGTCCATCTAGTTTCAGCCAGAAAGAAGTGGCTTGCCCCTGCCTTCCAATATATATTTGTTCTTCTAAGTCTGGTTTATAGAACTGGGATTTTCACAGTCTCCCTTCCAAATGCTATTCATCTTTAGCTTCTACAGTCTGTCAAGATCAGTAAGTTCTTATTACATGCTGAGATATTTACTGTAGAAAAAAGTCACCTTAAAACTTACCAAATCTATTATGAGAAAAGTGTATACAATAATAAATAGAGATGTCACATTTTATGAAACATCTCTTTTGGACAGCATAATTGATATGGAGTAGCCTAAAGTGTTCAGAAATTCAGCAGCTCACAAAGGTGCAGCCAGATTATCAATTTGTAAGCCATAGCACAGGTGACAGCAGCTATGCTTCCATACTGAGCCATTTCTCTTTCATAAAGTGTCCCAGGATAAGCCGGAAGGTTTTCAGAATTACAGAACCAGGTTTCAAAAATGCATCTATGTTTGCCCCCATGGGGATGTGGTATTAAATTTCCCATTTAGGGAAAAAAAGAGCTTCACACTTTCAGCCTAGGATTCTAGGCTACCAAGTGAGAGTCATTTTGGGAAAGGAATATGTAGAAGCCAGAGAGTGATGGTAAAGATCTCTCTTTTTATTTGTATATGCAAAGATCTGAAAGGAGGAGTAGGATGGATGTCTCCTCTCTCAAAATGATCCCTGGAAAAGATTATTTGGATGAAATGACATGGGATCTTAGTTCCCAGGGAATGAATTATGAAAGGATATAGATGAGATCTAGACTTGCTTTAAACATTCATTTCACCATATTCAGTGACAGAGATCACAAAGGTCAGATTCTCCATGGCCTACAGGGACCCCAAAAATGGCAGACTGAAAACATCTCTGTGAAAAGCAGAGCCAACAACCATGGTGAATGAAGACCTTGTGAATAGACTGGCTCTTTGAAATCTCTCTAGACAAGAAGAGGAGTTGAGATTGCCCACAAATGTGCTAGAGCTAGACAGCTGCTCCTCATAAAAAGATCATAAGGTAGCTGTCTTTGGTGGGTTTAGAACTTTGGGAGATAAGATAATAGCATCTTGCTCAAACTGCAGACAGCATCTTTGAAAGGATGCTACGTTTGCATACTTCCTTTTCTAATCACTTTTGGAAATTGCTTGCCAACTGCTTTTCAGCTATTAGAAACCTTCAGATCAACAAAGTTTGAGTGGACTGGGTGAATTTCCTTCAATGCTTGGCTAAAGAAAGTTTTAAGTACAACTTTAAGAACTTAAAAACAATTTTTAATAAACAACAAAGGGGAGATTAAGATTTTGGGTTTTGAAAGTTATAAATGGACTAAAAGTCCAGGTAAATTTGAAAAATGATTTTGAAATTAATTATAAAAAATCCTTCCCAGAGCAAAATATTTCTGTTTTGAATTTTTAAAAAGGCAGATTTTGAAAATTCAACACTAGAGGGAAGTAAAGATTACAATTAAAGGAAAACACATAAACTTAAAATTGCAGAATTAAGCAAAATATTCTAACACTGGACATATTAAAGGATATTTTTAAAAAATTGATTCAGAAATGAATTAATATTATCAATAGAGGCATCTATATCTATGGAGAAACTGTCTAAAAGATGTTATGGAAGAGGAACACGTTTTACTTGACAAGATCAAGACTGAGTTGAAAGGGATTAATAAATGACAGGCTACAAGAGTGATATGGAAAAAGATGCTACACCAGACATACAAAAGAAAGCAGCTGATGTTTTAATAATTAAAAATATACAAACAATAAACCATGAGAGTCACTGGATAATTTTCCTATGTTGGATTTACAAAAGATGTTTGTTAAAATTTTGAAGAATTTTGTGAGAAGGGACAAAGAAAAAATGAAAAGAAATCAGATTCTATGAATCAAAGGTGCTTTTTTTCCCCCCAAAAGGCAACTGGACTGTTTTTTCCATGAGGAAAAAGAAGAAAACGTTTTGCATTTCATCCAAAATGCTTCATCAGTTCTGATGAGAAGTTCTTTTTTTTTAATATATTTGTTATTTTTCAAACAAACAAAATACACAATACACAATACATTTTCCTTTTTCCTTAACAATACTATGTCCTATATCTCTTACATTTATTAACAATTATTTACATTACTTCTCTTACTTTTTTATTCCTTAATTCTAACCAGCTATAATACATGTCCCATACATCGTGAAATTCAGTAACTTCTTTGTCTTTCATTTCTAGAGTTAGTTTGTTCATTTCTGCACAGTCTAAAATCTGATGAGCTTCTTGGATGAGAAACAAAATGTTTTTCTTCTTCCTTCTCAGAAAAAAAACAGTCCACTTGCCTTTTGAAGAAGAAAAAATACTTTTGAGACAACTATGATCTGGATGACTGAGAATCTCCACAGACAAATTCTTAAGATTATTAGAAACATAATGAATAAATATGAAGTTGCTTTATGTGATCAAGGTTAAACTAGATATGTAGTTATTTCTGCTAATCTTCAATAGACTTCTGCTGATACCAGGACTGAAATGACAATGCTTTATGGATTTGTTTATAGATCAGAAATGGCATATGGGAAGAAGAGATTATTTGTAGTATTTTAAGAGGAAGTGGTTGGTTACTAAATATACTTGTGACAAATAAGCGACTGATTTATATATTTTTTTATTTTTATTTTTATTTATTCTTTTTCTTTTTTTTCTGCACCTTCTCTTCTTTATTTTTCTATCTTTTTAGTATGTTTTTACTGTTGTAAAAACAGTAAAAGGTAGGACATAAAACATCCTTTCTTTGAATGAGATAAATTTTCCTTTTTGCCATATATGACAAGTCAAATACAGTATAATGAAGAGCTCTGTTAGCGAATTGGATATTTGCACTCTCAGAGCATTTGTAGAGCACAGCTTGCATGGCCTCTTTTTGCCCCACCCCATACTAGTTGAATCCAATCCTCCAAGTGACAACTGTCAGGTTGAACTTGCTCTCTCAGCTGTCACAGTAGGAACTTTTCCAAGTGCTGTACATAGGTAAGTGGCAATTTGTTACTATTCCTATTGTTTTGCCTGGCATGAAAACCACATGGCATCCAGGGATGAGAGTTGTTGGTAATGATCTATGATTTTCCCAGTTCAAACAATAAATCAGCTTAAATATCCACCATTGGGCTCAGAAAATAATAGAAGTTCAAAAACACAATAAAGGGGCAAGTAGCCACAGCAAGCTATGCCCATTCTTTCTGTAACCAACTGTGCCAGGTTTCTTCCCTTGTTCCACTGACTTGATCTGAAATTATAAAATGTGATTTAATTAGAGAAGATAATAGCGACAGAAAACTCCTCTCTCCATATGGAGTGCGGTTCATCTGCAGTGTTGCGGTACTCCTAAGTAGGTGATAAAACCTTTATGAGAGAGGGTCCTTGTGAAAAAAGGCAGGACTTTGATGACCAGAGGTAATGCGGGTTTCCATTCTCTTGGCCTTTCGGAAATATCTGAAGACCTGGCTCTGCAGATTTGCTTGAGGCTTACAGAAGGCACACAACCTTGGGATTGGTTAGGGCAGGGGTAGGCAACCTGGGCTCTTTTATGACTTGTGGACTTCAACTCCCAGAATTCCTGAGCCAGCATGGCTGGCTCAGGAATTCTGGGAGTTGAAGTCCATGAGTCATAAAAGAGCCGAGGTTGCCTACCCCTGGGTTAGGGCCTTGAAAGGCCCTCCCCCTTCTGCGTCTTTAATGTTAATTATAGTATTGTACCGTGTTTTCCCGAAAGTAAAGCCTACATCAAAAATAAGCCCTAGTTTTGGGGCGAGGCACACACCTAAAAATCAAGCTACTTACCTTCCAGCCAAGCCTGTCCTTGCTGGCCCACCTCTTCTGAGGCCTCTTCTGCAGCCAGGGCATTTCTCAGCCACAGGGCTTTTTAGAAGGCCTGTGCAGCCAAGAACCAAGCTACGGATCCAATCCATAGCTCGGTTCTGCAAGACCTCAGCAGCTGAGCAGCTGTACGTGGCTGCTTAGGCCTTCTGGAAAGGCTTGACTGCAAAATGCAGGCCCGAATGCAGCTGCAGAACTTCGGCCCCAGAAGAAGTGGTCCGGCTAGTGGGAGCTGTGGGTGCCAGAGGTGAGGTAAGGCCTACCCCGAAAATAAGACCTGGTGCCTCTTTTGGAGGCAAAATAAAATAAAATAAGACCCGGTCTTATTTTCGGGGAAACACGGTATTTCTGTTTTAACTGCCTCCTATTGGAATATAGTTTTTTAATACTAGCGTCAATTGCAATATTCTATTTCTGTTTTAACTGCCTCCTTTTGAAACATAGTATTTATATGGTTTTTATGTTTTTAATTGTGCACTGCCCAGAGTTGCTCTGTGAGTGAGATGGGCAGCCTCTAAATTTGACATATACGTGAAATAAATAAATAAATAAATAAAGTGGCATGCTCTGCTTGTGACCAGATAATTGTTCAACTAGCACCGAAAAGAGCTCGATGGTCATTGTTGGCTCAAGCCACTCTGTAATAATGAGGGCCAGAGGGGAGAGGAAACAAATAATGTTTATAAGTTTATTCAACAAAGCTGACAAAAGTTAATGATAAATGTTCTAAGAAAATCAGGGAGTGAAAAAGAACATCATTTCCTTCCCTTCATAACTACATTTCTAGCCTCCGTCCAACTTGCTTGCCTTGACACATATTTCTTCTGCAAGTGGGTGTTTATGGACACTTGCTTGGGATTGCATACATCCTTCCTGCTCTGCTGCTATGGGGAGGGGGGGGCAAGACTGATCTTAGAAACTATTAACAAATACACCAAGAGACACATCAAAGGTTTTCTACTGGTCGGCTCTGCTGAGCAAAGGTGGCATCCCAGCAGCATTTGAATCAAGGGCTTTCCCCCCAAAGCAGCAATCACAATGGCACGTTTCTAAGATGGACTCAATTAACAATAGCTAGGAAGAGTGCATTAGGGGGTGGGGAGATTAGCAAGCAGTTTTCCAGTAGAAAAACAAATGCCTAACGGGCTGAATGGATTTGTGGGAACATAAATTTCATGCCTCTTGAAGCAATCTGATCTTCTGGCAGCAGCTCTTCAAACTTTCAGACAGACATTTTTTTCAATCCTATCTGGAGACACCAGAAAGTGAGCGGGGTCTTCTCTATTCAAAGCATTTGGCCTGCTATGAAATGGAACGGAGAGGGCAGGAGTGTTCTAGCAGCAAGTGGTCACAGTGTCAACTTTCTGTCCTGACTGGAGACCAGGAATAAGGGCTAAGCGGGAGGGGATGGCTTCCAAAACTGCCTTAGTAACAAGTCAGAAGTCCCAATTTGGACATCTCACTAAACACCCTCTGAAAAGAGCTTCTGCTGTCAGGAGAAACCAAATGGGAGAGACTGAGAAGCAGAATACAGTATACTGCATGCATGTTCTTTGTTCGAACATGGACCTGGAAAAAAAGAAAAAAAAAAGAGAGTCAAAGTAGTCCAAAGACCCTAGTACAGGGGTAGGCAACCTTGGCTCTTTTATGACTCGTGGACTTCAACTCCCAGAATTCCTGAGCCATCCACGCTGAGGGAAAAGGGAGAGGTTTCCAAGCTGAGCCATGCTGGCTCAGGAATTCTGGGAGTTGAAGTCCAGGAGTCATAAAAGGGCCAAGGTTGCCTACCCCTGCCCTAGTAGGATACTGGTGGACCAAATGAAGAGACCACTTCATTTTATGCCTACTTAATCTATGTGCTTGCCAGCTTTGGTATTTTTTGTTTGCATTATGTAGGCCATTGTGGATGTTAGTAATTTGCTTCTGTGAATGTTTTCCTATGTCACTTCTTTGAAATGGGTATTCTTTGTGCTATGCAAGGGAGTCATGTGATTTGGATTTGCGGGCTCTAAATCATTGAGTTGACGGTTTCTGGGCCTCATCAAATTGCTTTTTGTAGTGTGAATACTGGAGCAGGAAATTCTGTTCAGAAAGAGGGGATCTGAATTCTGCAATTAAGGCCTCAGCTTTTCCTAGTAACTGATTTAGCTCTTTTGCCAAGTTACTTCCCCTTTTGTATTGTTACTTTATATTTTATCTTGTGATTGACCACTTCCATAATTTTGTGAATTGGAAAGCCAAATTTCTCACTATCCCAATAACAATTTTGTGACAATGCTCACAATGTGCTCTTATAATTTCTCTTGCCCTCCAAAAGTTACTGATTTATTTCAAGTTTAGCTTGAAAATTTGTCACCAGATAATTGCAATAGCACTTAGACTTATATACTACTTCGTAATGCTTTACAGCCCTCTCTAAACGGTTTACAGAGTCACCCTATTGCCCTCAACAAGCTAGGTCCTCATTTTACAGACCTCGGAAGGATGGAGGGCTGAGTCAACCTTGAGCGCCATCAGGCTTGAACTCCTGGTTATGGGCAGCCTGCAATATTGCATTCTAGCCACTGCACCACCAGAGTTATTATAATAATATAATTATAATTACAATAATAGTAATGCCACCTGACACCCAGCTACACTCTAGGCAGTTTACAATTTTTAAAACATTTGCAAACAAAGTATAAGACAAAAATAGCCACATTCCAACCATCTACTGTCTGAGTTTAAGATTTAGTCCATCATTAGATTTTTATATTTTTTTTACCCACCTTTATTATTAACTCAAGATGGCAAACATACCTAATATTCCTTCTTCCTTCAATTTACCCCACAACAACAACCCTGTGAGGAGTTGAAAGAGAAAAGGGAAGACTGGCCCCAAATCACCCAGCCTCCTTTCACGTTTAAGTTGGGACTAGAACTTATAGTTTCCTGGTTTCGAGATCTGCAGCTTAATCACTATATCGAACTGGCTCATGCAGTGATTCCCCCCCACCCCCGCTTTTGCTGAGAAACAAAGGCCTGGTATTTATATGGCTGTTAACAGCAAACCAATGGAAACCCAATTTCCTCATTTCCTTTTACATTTTTTTTCTCCTCATGGTTCACAGATGGAAGCCCATTTGACCTAAACTTAGCTCCCTTTCACCAGCACATAATCATGTAAATAACAAAGAATAACACAATGTCTTCTAGGTAATCTTGCTAGGAAAAAATAGGTCTTTTAATGTTTTCCTTTCGATGTGTAACAGGAGAGAGAAGGGACATTTCTTGATTTCACAGAGCCCTCAGAAACGAGGCTAAAGTCAACATTGGCAGTGTAGATCTGTTGGTGGATTCAAAACTGAGCAGTTGGCTGATTTAAAGAGGAGGAGAAGGGGCTGGAGGTGCATGAAGTAGTTTCTGCAAACTCATTGCCATGCAGAATCACCAGATGGAGAAGACACAGTGGGACAAATTATGCACTGGGTTTCAGGTATAACAGAATAACAGTGTTGGAAGGGACCTTGGAGGTCTAATCCAGAGGTCTCCAACCTTTCTGGGCTCGTAGCCCGGAGGGAAGGAGAGCAGCTTCCAAATTGGTGCATGCGCACACATACACACACAAAAACAGGGCCACGTGCACTGGCACATCACTAGTGGCCCTGTTCATGCATGTGGCATGTGCTGGCACTGTGCGCATGCGTGAATGGCCACGCACCCCCTGTGGTGGCTAGCAGCCCCCTTCGTGCATGCACAAATGGCCTACACACCCGCCCGGCGCTAGCGGTCCTGTTCGCGCCCGTGTGCATGCGCAAACGGCTGCGGGCACTAGCACGAATGGGGGGGAATGCGTGCTCACGTGTGTGTGCACCATTTCCGCAGCCTACTGGCCAAGAGCCTGTGGCCCGTTCCCAGGCCACGGCCCATAGGTTGGAGACCCCTGGTCTAGTCCAACCCCTTACTCAAGCAGGTGACCATACCATTCCCAACAAGTGGCTGTCCAGTCTCTTTTTAAAACCCTCCAGTGATGAAGAACCTACAACTTCTGAAGGCAAGCTGTTCCACTGGTTAATTGTTCTCACTGTTAGAAAGTTTCTCCTTAATTGCAGGTTGCTTCTCTCCTTGATTTCACAGAGCCCTCCATCCATTGTTTCTTGTCTTGCCTTCTGGAGCTTTGGAAAATAGGTTAACAGAATACAGGTAGTCCTCAACTTGCAACAGTTCATTTAGTGACTCTTCAAAGTTACAACGGCACTGAAAAAAGTGTCTTATGACCGTTTTTCACAGTTACAACCTTTGCAGCCTCTCCATCATCATGTGATCAAAATTCAGATGCTTGGCAACTGGTTCATATTTATGATGGGTGCAGTATCCTGGGGTCACGTGATCACCTTTTGCGACCTTCAGACAAGCAAAGTCAAAGGGGAAGCCAGATCCACTTAATAGCCGGGTTAGTAACTTATAAACTGCAGTGATTCACTTAACAACTGAGGCAAGAAAGATCGTAAAATGAGGCAAGACTCACTTAACAAATGTCTCACCTAACAACAGAAATTTGGGGCTCAATCGTGGTCGTAAGTTGAGGATTACCTATAACAGAATAACAGAGTTGGAAGGGACCTTGGAGGTCTTTTAATCCAACCCCCTGTTCAGGCAGGAAACCTTATACCATTTCAGACAAATGGTTGTCCAATTTCTTATTAAAAGCTTCCAGTGTTGGAGCACCCATAATGACTGAGGGCAAGCCATTCCACTGGTTAATTGTTCTCACTGTTAGGAAATTTCTCCTCAGTTCTAGGTTTGTTCTCTCTTTGGTTAGTTTCCACCCATTGTTTCTTGTCTTGCCTTCTGGTGCTTTGGAAAATAAGTTGAACCCCTCTTTTTTATGGCAGCCCCTTAGATATTGGAACACTGCTATCATGTCCCCCCTCGTCCTTCTCTTCACTAGACTAGCCAGACTATTCGTCTTCAGGATGACTTGCTAATAGAGTGGATGATGTGCAGCAGAATTCCTTGACTCAGTTACTCACAGCCATAACCTTATTCATGGACATTTCAGATATATAAGGACAGAGCTGGAAGGGACTTTTTAAATTATCCCATGACAACATCCTTGCAGATACTTACCCTTTTGTTATCACTACTATTTTATGCAACTGTACGTATATGAAATTAACACCATTCAAAAGCTAACATTTCTTTAATGTTTAATGGATTGCAAGCCTAAGATTCTGGTGGTTACCGTAATTTTTATGTTAACTCATTATATTTATGGGCAAGATGTTCTGCAAAGCGTTCACTTTTCAGAATAGGTTGCATTTTTGAAACCAGCCTTTACATTTTGACATGTGTGATGTTGTGTGTTCTCTCTCTCTCTCTCTCTCTCTCTCTCTCTCCCCCCCCCCCAAGCAATCAGATTGTAGCGCTGATATTTCTGTTTGTATGCTGTTTTTATAGCACACTGTTTATATGCGTGTGCTTGCACGTCTACGTGTTTCTATTTTCTCAGCACGGTTTGAAAAGCCGCGTGACCCAAGCAAGGATTTGGCCTTTCTTCTCATGACAGGATTAAAGACAGGGGGAGTGGTGGTGGGACCTGGGCTTCAATTAGATTTAGAAGATCAAGTTCTCAGGCTTGAGTGGGAAGAGTCCCAGCTGCACTCAGGATGAAAAAAGGATCCAGTCTCCTATTGTCTCATTGCAGACTCGTACGGTCTCCACAGCACCAAAGATGTTCTCCTCTTTGACAAGTAAGAGCCCACTTTCTTTCCATCCTGAGGGACTGAATGAAGAAAAGCTTAGCAACTACAGCGGCAGAGTCCACTCAGCCCTGGAGAAAGAAGAGAGCCATGTTTCTGGCAATTGCACCTCCGACACCTCTAGCTCTTATCGTTCAGCACCGAGCTCAGAAGAGGCCGAGAGTTTTAAGGACTGCATTGAATACTTGGAAGAAGCTGGAGGGGATCGAATCATGCCATGCACTTACTGTGACGCGGAATATGAACAAGCATTGTTGATCCTCTCTGCAGATCAGACAAAACTTGCTCGCAAAAGCAGACTCCCCACAGCCGCTGCCAGACAACCCCACAAGACTTTGAATGATTTCAGCAACTCTTACCAAGGGAAAGGAAATAGTTCTTCGGCAACTTCTGGAGACATTCAGGTTCATTTCTCCCCAAATAAGAGCAAGACTTTAGGAGGCTCAGTGCCAGTCCAAGGGGCGAGAGTGCGGAGCCTGCAGGCAGACCTCCCCAGTGCTATAAAAGATCAAAACTGGAGAGACAAACTCTGTTCCAGTGGTAAGGAAAGCCAACAGGTTCAAGTGTCAATCAAAGCTAATAATAGCTCAGATCCAGTATGCGGTAGAGGAATGGGTCTAGTCACTCCAAGGCTGCAGCCAGGAGACAGCAGCGGATCTAAATACTTGGATCATCCTGCACAATTCAGTGCTGATAAATCCAAGGAAATGTTGCCCAGTGCTCGCAAGCTGAAGAAGAGCAGCCTTGGCAGTCGACCTCACGGTCCTGTAAGTAGCCAATCGGCATGCCCCAGATATTTTGTTGAAAATTCAAGTGTTTTGAGTGATTCCGAGGAGGCTGATAACGAAGTGGAAAAGCTGACCGCCGGGTCTTTCCGGAGCCTCTCGTGTCCCCAAGGCAGTTACTTAGATATGTATAGTTCTAGTAATGGGACGTCATCCAGCCTGTCCAATTCCGTGCCAGAAGACTGGAATGGAATGAACAGGTGGCCGGCGTGCAGTGATCCGAGGAAAACAATGGTGGTTGGCCACAGCAAAGGAAACAGGCCGTTCCCACCGCCAGGCAAAGCCCCAGAAACAGAGCTGCTCAGTGGGGTCCTGGGGAAGGAACATTTTGAGTGCATTGATCTCAGACAAGAGAACGCAGATGGCAAAAAAAGCCTGTCTAAAAAGAGAATGGTGCCCAAACGCCAGATCCAGTTGAGACGGAAGGACAAGAAGGAGACAGGCTTTTGTGTTCCCGGGGAGCCTGCGTCCGTGCAGTCATTCACACAGCCAAGGAAAGACTCGTCTGCAAAGGGGAGGAATATTAGTGATGAGTTTCGGATAAATTATAAGCAGTTTCTAAAAGCAGCTTCTCTAGGCAATGCTTATAGCAAGACTAGGCTGGCTTCAGATCTGGTGAAAAATGTCTTAGCTAAAAAATTGCAATATGAGCAAAGGATTAAAATGGAACAAGTGTCCATCCAGGACAGCTCACCCTCCTCGGTCCCTTCCTCCATCAGTACCGATCTCCAGGGGGATAGCTTAGAAGGCAAGTCAAGTCCTTTGTCCAAATCCGATTGCAGTTTCTCAACTGAGGATGTGCAGAGCCATTCCACCCCCAGTGAGCGGTCTGAATCTATTGCTATCAGTGAGGACAGCACAAATGCCTTAAGGCCAACCAAAGGAGTTGTGCTTAACAAGCAGCTGAGAGAGAATGTCTACAAGCTGAAGAATACATTTAATGAGCTGAATGAGAGAATGAAGTACCAAGAAGACACTCCATTGAACAGGCTCCCTGTCTTGGCCGAAGATGGGGTGAATGTGCTAGAATCGGGCAACATCGGGAAACAGGCCTCTGGGGAAAGACAGGAATATTGGAGAGCCCGAGCTGTGTTTGAGGCCATGCAGGATGACCCCAAAACCTTGCCTCTGGTTCCCAAATTTGCAAAGTCACAAAAGCCATGGCCAAATCTGAAGCAGCGAGCTATCCAGCAAAAGAAGGCCCTGTATTCGAAAGAAGATGCCTTTCCTTCAAGCCTTGCAGCACCCAAAGATACCTCTAGGAACACCTTCATATCCAAAACTAAAGAAATGAAACTCATCCCACAGATGAAGAATAAGCACAGTGTTCCCAATGCCTTCAGGCCCACGTCTTGGGACAGAGGTTTCACCACCAAGAGGATGCCTACATTTCAGAGCATGAAACTGTCCTCAATCATTGTTCCAGCTTCTGGCAAATTCCACAACACTGGCAGACTCGATTGTCCTAAAGCATCTTTCACCGAGGGAAGGAGTCATATGCCAGACAGAGGGAATGTAAGAACACATCAATCCAGAGACATTAGAAAAATAGTGAAAGAGACTTACAGCCTTGGCTTTAAACCCACCGATGATTCCAGTGCTGACCAGAGTTCTTGTGCAGAAAAAACCGAAAACGACAACTTAACTGGGTTTCCAAAGGAGTCCACTGCCATCTCTCCTCTCTTCATACACTGCACCTCAATATGTAGGAAAGACTATGTATCGGCAGGAAGTCATATGCAGGAGAAAAAGCAAAATCAAACCGAAGGCTTGGATATGTCAACACTTTCTCTCCAGGAGGCCAGTACAAAGAAGTCCAGTGACAATTTTCATCCCATAGTATCAAACAAGTGCTCAGCAATAGGTGACTCTGGGATGCATATTACTACAATTCAATCCAAGAAGTTAGCTGTCAGAAATAAAGAATTCCAGCCCCTTATCGAAAAGAAGCCAGTACTTTGTGAGAGGAGTGAGTTAAATGTCAGACCTGCTTCCACACCCACCAAGAAAGAATCTCAGCTTAATATTAAAGTGAACAGTTCTATCTCCAAGCCACCGCACACAACAGCAACTGATTATTTCCCCTGTGTGGGTTATTCTACGGTCGATGATAGGACAAACAAAAAAACCCAGCCCCAGTTTAATCACAGCCTCTTAAGGGAAAATAAAGCTGTTGCTTCATCTGAGATCATTGTGATTCCACCGTCTGCCTACGTCCAGGAAATCTCAATGAGGGAGAATAATTGTTCAGCTAGAAGTCGTATGCTGGACCCTTGCAAAGTACAAGAAGCTGAATCGTCCTATCAGAAACATCGATCCTGTGAAACCCTCTCGGTGGGTCCCAAAGATGGTAAAGGTTATTCTATCCTTTCTAAAGAAGAAAATATGTTTTCCGACTCTCTGCCATCCTGTGTAAACTATAGGCACTCACAAGCTACCCGAGCTCCAGGCATAAATACTCCAAACTTGCAGATGCAAACTCCGGCAAATAATCAATACATTGATAGACTATATGAAACAACAGCATTGGAAGACAGAAAACCCTTAGACAGCCACCACAGAATACATTCAGAAAGTATAATTTCAGATAGTCCATTAACAGCAAGAGAGTATATGGAGGGAATCAAGCTTGTGTCGAATTCAATGTTTACTCCAAAAACCTCTGGTGAAAAAGTCCACGACTCTGGATGTGATTATTTTAATAACAGCCATCAGGCAACAAATGAACAGTATTTTTCTACCACCCAAGCTGACAACACAAATTACTTAACTATTCCTGTGAAAACGCATCCATCTGAGCCAGACCCTAAGCAGTTGCCACCTTTCCACATGGATAACACTTCATTCACCTCCAACATTTCTTTCCAGCCAGGAGTAGACCTATCTGGAAATAAAATGAGCAATGAATTTTTCCCATCAAAACAAACGGAGAGGAAAACTCCCTCTGATAATTTGCTATACAGTGCCCCATGCCTTGACCAACTCCCCCTAAGACATGAAGAATCCCCCAGTTTCACAAGAAGAAATGAAAGAGTTTCACCTTTGGGTAAAAGTGCTCCAAGCCCAACAAGACATTTTGCTGCCCCTCTACAGGCACATCGAAAAATGCTGGTTGATCCCGAGAGTGGAAAATGCTATTATGTAGAATCCCCAAGACAACCTCAGTTGAAGATGCTTTATGACCCAGAGACAGGGCAATACATTGAAGTGTTAATACCACCAACCCCTCTGCCGTCACACAGTGGACTTTACCAGCCGCCTTTTCCATCAATGGTCATGAATCCAGGAATTTATGGTCAACCTTACATGTCATATTCTGGGTGTCCAGGTTTCCCCCCTCCACCTGCACCACCTGGCCCTCTGGATCTCCAAGACCAACCGCCTGTTCAAGAAAATGCAGACTTTAGTGATGGTTTTAACCATTTTGCAAAGCATGAAGCTCCTTCAGCTCCTGACGGCAACTATATGGAAAGTTTATATTATATTCCCACTGGGATGAATTTGAGTCCTAATCCTAGCCAAGCTTTATATTCTCCTTCTACAAATTCTGCTCCTTTGCCTAGGATGTGATATGCAATGAAACAAACATTTCTGCCAAAAACAGGGGTTTTTTTCCCCGATCCTCCTTTTCCTCCTTCTCCTCCTTCTCCTAAATGTCAAGCCAAATCTCTTTGCCTGACTCTTGGAAAAGAATGTGGCAGGAAAGTTGGTTGCCTTTTGTTCAGTTTATTAATTTGTTGGGTTCTGAAGAATTCAAGAAGTAATACGAAACCATGCCGCATTACGCACACTTCATTTCCTTGATAAATGTATTTTGTCAATAATAGGCCACCTTCTGGTGTTGACTGAACCCAATGGGAGTTTGGGCTTTTCCAACAGAAGGACCAGGATTAGCCTGCAAGGTTTTCATTTACAACTCTCAGTTTGCTTCTTGAGGTATGTTATAACAGTGTAGTATTCTAATGTTGATCCTGCTCCTGAGGAATCCAGTTGTTCACAATCTTTGACTCTTCTGTAGAAATTAAATGTTTTATGAATATCACGGACAAATCACCAATAGTTACAGACATCATTATTTCTGACCGGTATTCCACTTTGGCCGTTAGAGTTCAGTCAATTAGTAAAGCTTTGTTATGAGGACCGCAAGACCATCTGGGTTGGACCACTTGAGAGAAAACATGGATCCTCCCCTGAGCTTCATCTTTGCCAGAGCTCTGTATGAGAAAGACAGATCTGGTGACTTCACCCTTGGTAAGTAGCACAATAGAAATAGTAAAAAAAAAAAAAAAAAAAAAGGGGGGGGGAGGCTATTTGTAGGAAAGATGGCAAAAGGCATCACGTGTGATATCACATGTGCAAGGATATCACACAAATGATACCAGTTAAGAAATTTGTGTCATTTTTACGATGACATCATAATACATGAGACCTCCTCATGGCTAGTACTGAAGGTCTAAGTTACAAATGCCAGTACTAGTATACCAGAAGGGAGACTAATCCTTGCCCAATAGACAGGAGAGAGTCTGTTTATTGTGTGATTAACAGAGCAGGTAAATATCTGACTTCACACATCATGGTTTGGTTTTGCCTTAACATAATTTAAAAGCAAGTTATAGCTTATGAAGCCAATGTACATAAATGATGCATTCATATGCTTCCATGCAGGTATCTGAGAAAGATGCCTAACACAGGATAACCAAGCACAAAAGCAGGCAAAATGCCTGACTGATTTTTCCTTGTGATAGAAAAAGAAAAAATAAAATCCCACAGCAAAAGAATGGCTGAAAATATGACTCTTTTCTCTGTTTGCCTACCTTTGCATGGATGCTGTAAAATGTGATTGGCAAATCATAGCAGGTGTTTCGTACCACATCCTTTGCCAAAACTGAACTGAGCACCGATGTGAAAAGTTGTCTGTCCCATTGACTGAGCACAGGAAGGGGTTAATGTTTTCTCTCTGCACTGTGAAGATCCTGCCAGTTTTTACCCATCAATTGACTGACACAGGAACTAAGATAGACCAGAGAGGATTTTGGTTTTTTTTTAGTTTTTCTGCCAGCTGGCAGAAAGGGAGGCCCAGCCTGTGTGCCACTGCTTTGTAACTTCTGAAGGGACAACAGGCAGAAACGCTCAGAATGTGATGCTTTGCATAGTTATGCAAACTGTTCTGACCAGATTTCTCCAAGCTTGGTCTCTAAGATGTGCATCTAGAACCCCCATCATCCCTGACCACAAGCTTTGATCTGGAATCCACTAAACTGGCAAAACGATTCAGGCACTGAGAAATCTGATAAATTCAATCAGAGCAGTGTCTCTGTTAGACTAGTTCAAGGTCATGAGCGTTTATTGGTTGTGTTTGCACAACACACTGAACTTCAAACTAGTCAACCTCATACCACAGTAATGGTTCAACTATAGTATTACTAAGAAAACAACAACATGTGGTTGCACAGTTGTCAGCATGCTATTCTTTCACAATCAGATGGCCAAAGATTTTTTTTTTTAAAGAAGCAGTGCCTTGTTGGTTTTGCAACTCTCCTTTTTACAGAAACTGTTCAGACTTTTCCCAGATGCCTAGAAAAATGCACACAATATATGCTGGGGTGCAGCACTGGCAATTTATTTTACATCTTTTTTTTTTTTAGAATAATATGGACAGTGCAAGAATCTTTGCTGCTCCAGCAAAAGTAGTGGAGAGGAGGGGTTCTACTTTTCTACTGGTTGGCTGGAAGGATCGCAGTGATTTGCTCTGCATTTCAGATAAGGGGAAATGAAGAAAAATGCAGTTTGTTTTGAATTGGTGGAAACACTGTGGTGTGAATGTGTTCCTAGTTAGCTGCAGACCTAAAGTCTTTCCTTAATTATTAACTATCAATCTCTCTTTTTTTCTCCTCTCTATCTGTTTCTGAGCAGATCAGGCTGCTACCCATGGATCACATCACTGCTGGAAAGGGAAATTTTCTTCTGCGCAGTAATTGAAACATTAAGCTACTTCTCCAATGAGAGAGAATATCTTTGGCATCTGGTTGTCATAAGCAAGTCGGTACAAGTAATATGTCAGAGTTTGATCTTGTTCAGCTGTCCTGAAGCCTGCTCACACCTCAGTTCTCAAATGTTCATGTACTTGTAAAAAAAAAATTGGTGATACCGTAGCTTTTGCTTGTAGCATAATTTCTTGTTAGGTTACGTTAATTTACTATTACTCTGGTCCAATATGATGGTGAATCTTTTTCTATATTCTAAACCAAGAGGAAGACGTTTGTTTTGGCCTTGTTCGAAGAGAGAAGGCAGTTTAGTTTATAAATAAGAGGATTCTCGAAGCAACTGAAACTTAAATTTGGGTCCATCACTGCCTCTGCTTCATTTGACATCTCTGAGTACATCTTTTCATCACTATTTGCACAACTGAATTGGTTTGTAGTGAGGCAGGAACCAACAGCTTTTATGTAATCATATCTCAGCCACTTCCCTTAGGCATCAAGCAGCCTGTCAGGTTTCAGTTAATTTAGATGGTTGAGATGAAGAAGCCTAGATTCTGGAACTTCATTATAAAGTCTCCAACCTCTTTGCACTTCAAAGTGCACTGACTTTTTTGCACTTCCGTGCACTGTTGCAGGGGTCTTCAAACTTGGCTCTTTTATGACTTGTGGACGTCAACTCCCAGAATTCCTCAGCCAGGCACCAAGTCATAAAAGGACCAAGTTTGGAGACCCCTGCACTGTTGTGTTTGAAGCTTCATTCTGATAAAGATTCTAATGTAGATGAGTCATGTCTCCTGCTAAGTCAGTTGTTCTCAACCTGTGGGTCGGGACCCCATTTGGGGTCGATCGACCATTTCATGGGGGTCACCAAGCAAGGCTGTCTGCCATTTTTTTTGTCCGCCATTTTTTTCCCCTTTTCCGGCGGGTGCCTTACCTCCCTTGGGCTGGGCCAGCTGGTGGTCGGCCTGCTCCGTCTCTGCCGCTTGCCAGCTATGCCTCGGCCAGCGCAGGGACGGCGCTCCCGGGCAGGGAAAGTCCTCGACTTACAACCGGTTGGGTAGTCCTCGACTTACGACCGGTTTAGTCCTCGACTTACGACTGGTTTAGTCCTCGACTTACGACCAGTTGGGGTCATGGCATTAAAAAGGTTGAGAACCACTGTGCTAAGTCTAACCTAAATGTCTGGAAGTATGTAATTCACTACTAAGCCAGGCTACAAAGCTTGATACTGTCCACATGGTCAAGCAACAATTCTATCTGCTTAGTCTTTCTTTTCTAGAAAAGCTGCTGTAGATAATGATCTAGCTTAGCATAGTGTAATTGACACAAATTGGTAGCACCTCATCAGAGCTTCAAGCTGATTTTTTTTCTCCCTCATCTCTAGATGGAGATTCAGCCTTGGATCTTCTGCATACAAACTGTGTGCTCCCGTTGAGCAAAGGCTCTCTTTTCTATATTGCATTATGTGATATTAAACTATATCTCTGAGTAATCTCTGAGATCCTTCAATACTTTTTATTTAAACAGTAATAACTTTCAGAGGCTTAGGGTATGTTTTGTAGACTAAGACCTCAAGCTGTCAATCATCTTAGACTTACAGGCAACTTAATAAAATAACAAGCCCGTAAGAATTTGCTAATGCTACAATCAGATTATGTAGAACAATCACAAATCTTATTTTCTTAGACTGGAAACGACATAAAAACTCATGTTTTGTTTCTTTGTTGCTGAGCTGATTTTCTTTTCTGATGTTAAAAAAAAAAGAAATGCAGGTGGAAAACAAAACAGTTAATTTGGATAAGGAAGAAGATGAGATAGGGAATCCTTTGAAAACAAAGAGTAATTACTAGTAAAGAGACTGAGGTTAATTGGGCAGTTTTAGATGAAAGATCTACTCTAGATGTTGTTAGCCAGTTGTATGTTTGCCTACTCTTTCTCCCAAATTTTATCTTTACCCCACAAAAGTATCTCAAATGGGAAAAGGTGGAATAGCTGCAGAATGACTTTTGAAGCCTACAGACTGGACTATAGATTCATCAACAGAGATGACACCCTGCTATACAGGTAGTCCTCAACTTAAAACCATTCATTTAGTGACCAAAGTTACAATAGCACTGAAAAAGTGACTTGACCATTTCTCATGACTGTTGCAGTATCCCCATGGCCACATGATCAAAATTTATATGCATGACAATTGATATGTATTTATGATAGTTGCAGTGTCCCGGGGCTATGTGATCAGGTCCATAGTGGCGTAGTGGTTAGAGTGCAGTATTGCAGGCTAACTCTGCCCACCACCTGAAGTTCGATCCTGACAGGCTCGAGGTTGACTCAGCCTTCCATCTTTCTGAGTTGACAAAATGAGGAGCCAAATTGTGGAGTCAATATGCTAATTTTGGAAACAGCTTAGAGAGGCTGTAAAGCACTATGAAGCAGTACATAAATCTAAATGCTATTTCTACTGCTATCACCTTTTGCAAACTTCTGACAAGTAAAGTGAAAGGGGAAGCCAGATTCATTTAATAACCATGTTACCAACTTAACTGCAGTGATTCACTTAACAACTGTGGCAAGAAAGGTTGTAAAATGGGACAGAATTCACTTAATAAGTATCTTGTTTAGCAACATAAATTTTGAGCTCAATTGTTGATGTAAGTTGAGGACTACTTGTATTCTCATGATACTCCTACCCCAAGGCTCGTGCAATAATGCTACCTTCAAATGCTCAGTTTTAAATTAATGAGTGTACATCTCCATCTTTCTCTCTCTCTCTCTCTTTTGGTGTCTTCAAGTCAGTGTTGACTCCTGATCTGGACTAGTCCTTCCATTTTCTTGGCACGATTGCTGGCTGGAGAATTCTGGGCGTTAAAGAATTAAAGTTGAAGTTAACTTTCATTCTAAAGTTAACAAGTTTGAAAGACACTGATCTAGAAGGTACCAAGAGTCATTTGACGATAAGCATTCTTTGTAAGAGAACAACCATCACTATGAACTATGGCTTACAAATTCTGCAAGAGGAAGATAGAGGAGATACGAGTTTTCATGTTTGGCCCTCAAACAAGATGAAGAAAGATGTGGTCTGTTTTCCAACCACATAGGAGTAAAGGGTATTATCTTGCTTGTTGTGCCTGTGGAACCCTTCTGTAGAAGGAGAGTCAAGTGAATGTAATACATTGTGTAGAAGAAAGGGGGGGGGGAAGATGAGTGAGAACCAGAGAGAATCCGTATTGAAAATAAAACATCTGAATCCTGAAAATCCTGAAAAGTTCTTCTATTTTTAATTTAATGTGAAAGGTGAATTTTAGGTAGGTTCATGACAGTAACAGAGCAAACTTAATCAAGAACCCAGGCACCACTGGACTTCCCCCCCCCTTATTTTAGAACCCTATGTGTTTTAAGAACAATATTTTGCAAAAGACTAGGAAAGGGAGTTTTAAGCGAAACCCATCAGCACATAGGAGTCTCACTGTGTAAGCTCCACAGGCAGACAAACAACAACACCCCCATATTTCATACACCATATTACCTTATATTGGCAGCCAGGCACGAAAGGATGTTGGGAACAGCACAAAGCCAAAGTAGGTTACTTTGAAGAGCAGGTGAATACCTGATAGAACTGTTACTTTTTGCAGCGTGTAAACTGATAAGGTTCCTTTCTCACAATCTATGAGACCAATCTGCACAATGCATTTGCCAAAAGAAGATTCATTTGATGCATCTCAGCTGGACACTGAGCCACAAAAGCATAGAATACCGTAATCCAAACATGTCAAACTCGCGACGTCACGTGACGTTGCGCAACGTATCGGAGCTTTTTTGCCGTTGTCAGCAATGGGGTGGGCGCGGCTCCTGTATGATGAAACCGGCCCATGGGCCGGCAGTTTGACACCCCGGCGTAATCCGTCTGTTAATCTCATATATGATATAAGATTCTTCTTTGCGCTTTCCTTACTGTAAATGTCATATTCATACTTGGGTTGTGGTGCAAAATACTTTCTTAATGATTAAAACACAAATAGAACTTCTAAATTAGTTTTTGAATAAAGTCTGTACTTGGTGGAGTGAATGTAAGAGATTACCTTAGAAACATTTTGTAGTATTTACTGTATATGTTTTGCTTGGAGGGCTTTTAATGATAACTTCTAATGAAAAAACGGTTCTTCTTAAATACCCCATGGCTGAGTAACTGTTGGTTGTTTTACAGTACTGGGATATACTTGAACAAGCTCAATGTCTGGAAGGATGACCTATCTGTGACATGTAAAGAGAAATTCTTGCAATACTGACATCAATCAATGTTTATAACATTTTTTAAGTTTCTACAATTTACTATTTATCCTTAATAATGGTCATGAGATAAAAATGCACCAGGTATGTAACCAGGTGTAACATTTTAAAACTAAAATGAATATTGTAATTTAATAATAAAGTCTTTATATAAGTAAAGAGTTATTGCCAGAAGTATTATACATTTCTTTATCAGTCTTGTGGAGCATATCAACTAGGCCAGTGGTGGCGAACTTATGGCACGGGTGTCAGAGGTGGCACGCAGAGCCCTCTCTGTGGGCACGCGTGCCATCACCCCAGTCCTAGGCCTTCAGCTGGGTTTTATAACACCTTTTCGCTTTAGGCCTCCACCGCTGTGTGCAAAAAAAAAAAAGTTTCAATCAATCAGTCAATTTCAACTTCTCGCGGGAAAAAAAAAGATCTTGCAAAGTTGGAATTGATTGATTGAACTTTTTAGTCCCACCCAGTCTGCTGTTACCACCGCAGCCATGCCCATCCAATGGGCCACGCCCACCCAATGGGCCACACCCACCCGGCACCCGACGATGCATAAGTGGGTTTTGGGTTGCAGTTTGGGCACTCAGTCTCTAAAAGGTTTGCCATCACTGAACTAGGCTATATCAAATGCACACCTGTTTTGATTCTCAAATTTAAAAAAAAGACAAAAAACATTTTTCACCACATTTACTAAGATCTAGTACATTATGGGTATCTTTTGCTTAAGGTCATTATTTATGTAAATATGGTCAGTCGGGTTTCATGGCTTAGTATGTTGTAAGAATCTGATCTAAATCAGAAGGCTACAACATGTGTGTTTACTGAAATGCTGGGTAAGCCAGTTCCAATCCTGGAAGGTCCACTGATTTTTTCATGGGTAGACGTTTTATATGACGCCCCTCTGTTGATGACCGTTCCTACCTAACAGCTTTCCATGAAGTGCGTTCACTGGTAGGTGAGAAGAAGAACCATAGTTTTACCTTTCTTCCAGTTATTTGGGCTAAAGGGATAATTGACAGAGCCAGTCACAAAAGAAGAGTGGGGAGAAGAAGGAGAACATCTACTATTCATTGGTCCGCCAGTAAACCTGCTTTATTTTAAGTTCACTGATAGAAAAGAAGTAAAGCTTTTGACCATATTGTCTGTTTGACACACCAGCTGCACAAATGGATAGCAAACTGAGCAAATTTATTGGAAATATATAAATAATCCATATAATATATCTGGGACCTACCTCATAGAGGACAGAGGAGTGCAGAATTTATATGTCCATGTTCTTTTTCTTAGAGACATAACATCTCCAAAATGGCCACGCAGGGCAGCAACCAGTGACCAGAGGAAAGGGAGGCATGCCAGCAGCTCCATACAGCAACCAAGAGGAATGTAAAATGGGCTAAGATCAAATTAAACTGCGGAAACCACAAGCCTGGTTTCGTACTGGCGTAAGTTGGAAAACACCAGTTTTGAAGCAGAGTAGAAAAGCAGGATTGTAGCTGCCTCTACACCACAAAAGGATAAGCTGAGGGTGACATTGTCCATTGAAGGCACTTCAATGGAATTGTTAAACCATTGCTAGCTAGCAGATTATGTGGAAGAGCCCCTTCACTTATAAACTGCATTCACAAATCATAGGTCATAGTTTCTTTAACCACGGTTTATGAGGGAAAAAAACCCATTTAGCTAGGTTTTCCCAACAGGCAGAGCCATAAACAAACAGCTTATAAATTACAGTTCTTGAATCCATATCATTATCACTAATGGAGCAGATTTGGGGACAACTCCAGAGTTGTAGGGATGTTCCACATTTATAGCCTCACCCACTACATGTCCTAGATTAACTACTGAATAGCTTTAAAGAGCAGCTGGCATCCCACATTTATCTCATCTTTCTATTTATACAATAGTTTATACACTTCCTCTTAATCCAAAGGTGCTTTTTCAAAAGGCAACTGGATTTTCTTTGTTGTTGTTTTTTGAAGACGTTTCGCTTCTCATCCAAGAAGCTACTTCATGATGGTGGGGAATTCAGTAAGATTCCCCACCATTCAGTCAGAACTGAAGAAGCTTCGTGGATGAGAAGGAAAACATCTTCAAAGAAAAAAACAAATAAAGTTCAATTGCCTTTTGAAAAAGCATCTATAGGACCACCATGGCTTGGATGATTGAGAATCTCCATAGACACCTTCTCTTAAGTGCTTGGATGGCCCACAACCCTCAATTTCTGGGCTGCAAGAGATCTACAGTGTGTGAATCTGTTCCCTTTTACCGATTATATGGATACTTCCCTTCTGATTCTTTGTAGAATGGAATGGTCATTTATTCCCTTAGCCAATCACAAAGATCCTTCCGTCATATTGTTCCTTTGTCTCCCAGAATGTTAGGTACACCTTGCCGGTGTTTAAGTGCAGCAGAGCATGGCTCCCAGCGTACAATTGGAAGGTAAGAATTCACTAGACAACATGGCACACCATTATTTCCTCCATTTCTTGAGAAGAGCTAAAAGGGTTAGATCACATGGGACTGAAAAACACTTTCTTTTCCACAACTAATTTCGGACGTCAGCATTGCAAAAGGCTTTTGTGTCTCTGTGATCCACCACCTGACGAAAGAAAACTGTTTAGATGCAACCTGAATACAGCTGAAATAAATATTTTGATCCTTTTTAACAGGTGCTTCTGATCTTTATAGGCATTCTGAATAGACAGCTGGCAGATGACAAGAGGAATTTATATTCACAGTTTGAGAGTTACATCTTAGGGTTTCTTCTACAGAAATGGGATAAAATTGTGTCTCCAGGAAGTTTTGTTTAATCATCTTCTGGGGCAGGAGATTTCAAGGCTGAGAGGAATACTAATATAAAACATGACATAGATCTGAATCAACTTTCAGGATCTATATGAAACTTACTGATGGATGTGCCTATTTGCATGTACATACAGTTGTTAACGGCTACATAATTTTAGGTAAAAAACTTCTCCCTGCTCTTTTTTGATAGTAATCTATATTACTTTGAAGGGGCCAAACCATCAGCCTGCCCTTTGGCACTTGGAGATTCCCTGCCCATTCAGAGGCTAAATTCCTGTTCTGCCTTTCTGATCTGATCTGTTCTGATCACTTTCCTGCACTTAAGCCAGTGATGGCAAAGCTTTTGGCCTCGGCATGTCAAAAATTTGGAAATTGCCGAATTTGACTCTGCTGGTGTGTTACACTTCCACACCTGAACAAAATAGGAACAATTTTCTCTCTTCTCCCATCTAGGCCACCCTGTGAACAGTAGCACACAGTGCCAGTGCCGAGGCTGGGCCTGAAGTAGAAACCTTGGTTATCTTCAGCTTCAGTCCTAGTGTCACCACTGCTACTCAAAAAGGCTGCCTCAGGCCATTTCCCCCAAAGTGTGCAAGCCTTGAGGAACGGCACGATTGCCCTCAAAGTCCAATGTTTCCCAGGATCTGCCATGTGTCGCTTACCTTCGGACAGTGTTTTCTCTGTTGACAAGCCCCTGTAGCCTACTCGAAGCTGCTCCAGATTGCACAAGGCCCTTGTTCTTAAAACAGTTTTGGAAATGCTCTTCCACATCTTCTGAAAACTGTGTAATAGCATGCCCCATTCTTGTGTGAAGCCCAGCGGCTCTGCAAGAGCACACCGTATTCAAGTGCAGTCTCTGCAGCATCCAAAAATTGTATGAGAATAGGGCATGGTGTCTAGAACAGTTGTTGTTCGGTATTGGTAAACACTACTTTGCCACCCAAAATATTGTGGCATGTCACCTTTGAGACAAGTATCATAAATTCACCATCACTAACTTAAACCTTTTATAAAATCTAATGGTCTTCAGTTAATGGAGACAACTGTAGCAATACCTGTAGTTGCAAATCCCTGACAATTAGAACTTGGACCAAATTACTGTATATAAAATGTAGGTAATCTTTCTAGAATAAGACTTGCTAGTGCTTTTTTTTTCCTGTAGAACATAGTAGCTCTAGGAGTTATTAATTTCTTTCCAAAGCAGCAAAAGGGTTAAACCAGGAACTCTGGGAAGAATAAAAAAAAGTAAAAGTAATGTATTTGGAATGAAGGCAAAGTGAGGAAAAGTTCAAAGAAATGTTTTAGATATTTCAAGGATTAGAATTGAAATAAACGCTATAAATATTTGTGTCAAAGAATAAATAAGGAAAATAAATATGAAGTTTTTATAATATTTGTAAGGCATGAACAGTCTGTAGCAGGATAACTATCAAATAAATAAAGACTGGAAAGGTCATGAGTTCTAGTCCTGCCTTAGGCACAAAGCCAGTTATTCTCTCCTAGCCCTAGGAAGAAGGTAACGGCAATGGCTTCTGAAAAGTCTTGCTGAGAAAACTGCAAAGACTTGTCCAGGCAGTTGCCAAGAATTAAAAACTGATTTGCAAGTACAAAAAAGAGTATGTCTGGGCCCCATGCTTTTAAGTAGAGAAAACCAAGAGTTATTTTTGTCCAAGTTTGTCAGAGCTGAAATGTGGAAAAAGAATGGATACAAATGGATGGATGCAACACTGGAAGTTTTTAAGAAGAGACTGGACAGCCATTTGTCCAAAATGGAATAGGGTTTCCTGCCTGAGCAGGGGGTTGGACTAGATGACCTCCAAGGTCCCTTCCAACATCATCATCATCATCATCATCATCATCATCATTATATGTCCTGAGTGAATACAGAGCAGAACCTATGTAAGCAATGGTTGGGGAGGGTGTCCAGATCAGACAAACCGAACTTGAAAATCTCTCTCTCTCTCTCTTTCTCTTTCTCTTTCCCCAAAGACAGAAATTCAGCAATGGAAACATGGGTGCCTCCCCATCTTCTGAAAGATCTGACAGCTTCCCACTGAGTTATTTCAGGGCTGCCTAGTGGAACCTGTCCATGCAACGAGAAGCCTAACTGTTTCAAGACCTTCTTCAAAAAATACAGTAAACACATTCTCAGCTGCCTTTTAAAATAGTCATTTCATTTATTTATTTCAATGATTTATTTTATGATTATTTATTTTATGATTTGTATACTTGGGTGATTTTAGGGAGCTTGTGGTATTTCTGCTGCATGCTCTTGGTTTATTGCTGTAGCAGGCCTAGAGAAGTAGATCAAATGGGTTGGACAATTATAACTGGGAAATACATACAGAGGTTCAAAACAAGAGGAATGAAGTTACTGGAGGATTCCTTCACATGCACGTATACTATTTGCCTCAAGGAAGGAAGGAAGGAAGGAAGGAAGGAGGGAGGGAGGGAGGGAGAAGGGGAGAAGGGGAAAGGGAAGAAGGAAATTAAGTTGTAATTACTTTGATTTCCAGCAATGGAGTCTTGATATTTGTTGTCTGATCTTTTTTTTATAAAGGACCAAGGAGAAAGATTTTTTTCTAAGCAATTTGTTTAACATTTTTTTTAATTGGAAGTTTTATTTGTTTATAATTTTCTATCTCTTTGGTGCTTCCTTTAATCTTCTTTCAGATTGTTAGTTGTTTTGATTTATTTTAAAATTTTCTTTATCGCTATTTTATCTCTTGACATACTACAGATTTAACAAACGTAAAACCATGTCTCAGCTTCAGTTGCTCCGGAGACCTTTGTCTCCAAAGATGGAACCTGAACCATATATTCCAAAGAAAAAATGCACTAAAGGTAAGGTAGTTTTGTTCAAGGTTTACTTACGTATAGCATTACTCTTTATTGTATTGCTTTTCCAAAAGCTGATGTATAACTCAGGTGTGGGCACACAGTGTTGACTGTGGCTGACCCTGTGCTATGATAAGTAGATGATGATTTATGACTCAGTGGCAGTGGTGGGATTCAAATATGTGAACAACCGGTTCTTTGTGTGGATGCTGCTTCCGGAAGTCCGTTCTGGGCCTGGGCAACAAAAAATTAGCTACTGGTTCTGCCGAAGTGGTGCGAACTGGATGAATCCTACCACTTCTCATGGTTTCCTTAAAAGAAAATCTTGTTTGTAGTGAGCATAGTCAGAACTTTTCCTCAACACTCCATTCTTTTTCAGTGTAAGCAGTTTTTTGCAGAAAGGCCTTAATATGCCAAAGAAATTAAAGGGGGAAAGTTAAAAAAACAGAAACAGAATTTAATCTAGTTTTCACTGACAGCATTCTGAATCTCTCTACTTCTTTCCAGGCTTACAAATCATTCTTGTTTCTGCTGGATCCATACATTGCTTTAGATACTGAATTCTATTCTGTAAATTTTCTTCTTGAAATCTGATCAATACCACCCAGCCATCAACTTTTTTTTTCTTGTCTTTCCCTTTTGGCATATACTGTATTTGACTTAGAATTCAATTCCCATTCATTATACTATCACAAACATAATATTTTGGGACTGGTCCTTCTGTTTTTAATTCATCCCATATTCATTCTTGGTTGTACAGCATCTTACCAACATGCACATCCTATGTGCCCCGTTCCCATTGCATTCAACTTATTTTTAGGTCTCTCTTGACAAATCCTGCTCTGACTTCCATATAATAAAGTGGGTTACATTTGTACACATCACCATTTTCACATTGTTCAGCAAAAACTCCTTCCTTGCAATTAATCACATACTACAGTATCTACTCCTTTTTTACTAGCATTTCCAGATTTTCTAATATATCCATTTATTCTCTCTTCTTTAGTAAACATTCTGCTGAGTTATATGATCATCTTTCTCTACTTTTTCACCATATATCTGTAGTCCCAAAGATGCTTTTTCACAAGTCCACATTTTGAACAGAGAGGACCGCTGGTTTGAAAGAGGGATCAAAGAGGCCATCTATGTCAAAACTGAACAGCCCTCTCCCAATAGAGGGGGAGGGATACGACATCATCTACCTTCAGTCTACAACACAGTCCTTTCAACAGTTCCAAGAATCCACACCCATTTGCACCACTTAGGTGACCTTGAGGACACAGATAAACCTCCAGGTGGCATCAACGACTCTCTAAAAGAATGCAAATGACCAGCCTGTCTGCAAGGAGTATAAATCCTTCCATTCCCCACCATCCAATCAGAGCTGAAGAAGCTTCTTGGATGAGAAGTGAAATGTCTTCAAAGAAAAACAAGAAAGTCCAGTTGCCTCGTGAAAAAGCACCTTTGGGATAACTATGACCTGGATGACTGAAAATCTCCATAGACATTTATCTGTAGGTTGTCATCATTTTTCATGTTTAACTCAATGGTCTTGTCTCTCATAATTAATTTTTGAATCCATCTGCTCTTTGTATCATATTTTCTAACATTCTCTGCAAGTCTTTGTGTTCTTGGTAAATAAGGTAGCATTATCTAAAAACATACATATATTCACATCCTCAAACTATATATCTCTGACTTCATGACAATCATACATTTATTCATGAATAAATTAAATGACCAAGAGAACTTCATACATCCTTGTCTCTGTTGAATCTTTCACTAAGCACTCAATTTATTCTCATGCATGCTTTATTTCCATATATGGTATACCACTCTTATCACACCAATACTGGGGTGAAACATTGCAATGCTAATTAGATTTATTAAGTTTCATAATGAAAATCATTGGATATGAGATGGGTGGCAAATAAATTTCATAAATAGAATTTCATAAATAATTGTATTATAAGCTTTCTCTAAACAATACATTTTTATTTTAGTTATAAAGTTTATAGATACATAGCAAATATACATTCAGTTTACAGGTGTCTAATTCTGATGTTGCGTTGTTTTATTTTTGTCATCTGTCATATTTGTTTCTACAAAACAGGTGCTGGTGAAAAAGAGAAAGAGCCCGAAAAAGTGCTTGGAGATGTCGACAGCCAGCCTCCTCAGCCTGAAAAGAGCCAACCCATTTCTTTGTGCTTTCCAGACGATGATGTTGGTGTCCAGGTTCCAGGCCCTGTTAACAGGAACTTTGTTATCCCTGTCCATTTGACTGGTCCCCCTAGTTTCCCAATGCAAAACCGTCGTATCCCTATTCGGTTACAGCTTCCTACAGCGAGAGAGTACCCATTTCAGTTATCACCAGATTTTGTGGTGAGCGGTGTGACTATGGTAACCTCTCCTCTCCGTTCTGTAATCCAGAAACCTGTCCCTAAAAAGCCATTCATTTCTCATTGTAACTATGAAGTCTTCAGTAAACAGCTGATTGCTAAAGAGATGAAAGGTCCAGAGAAAGTTGCCACCATATACTTAGAACTGAGCAAGTCTGATAGAAAACTGGAAACTCAAGGTACTGATTCCATTTCCCAAGTTTGGGTTTGTTTTAGAGGAGAAAGGGGAGGGGGAGGGGAGGGGGAGGGGGTCTCTCTTCATTTTATCCATTCAGAAGCAACCCTATGAAGTAGGCTTGGTTGAATGACTGGCTCAAAGTCAACCAAGGAATTTCTATGAGTGGGAAGGGAATAGAACTCGGTTTTGGGATTCTAAGAATATTCTTATGTGAACGCTGAGCTGTCATAGTGCAAAGTGGGTGGGTGAAAGGCTGAAGACATTAGGAGAAATTCTTTTTTTTCCTCAGTTCAGTATATATGGAATCTTGCTTTACTCCTATTACAGGCCACCAACATAATATGGCATTTTGTTGTAAATCCTCACTTGTAAAACACATGGGATATACTAGTTCCTAAAATGGTAAAAATACAGTATGATACATTCAAGAACTAATTAAATGAAATATATACCAGCCTTCCTGGGCTGCATGACTTCTGTTGAGTTATAAATAAACCATGTTTAAATTGACTACAGCAAACACTAATTAGGCATAACAGTAATCTCTCAGATGCCAGTATAAAATATTTCTTTCTTTCTTGATCATTAGAAGCAAGCAATTCCAAACATAGGAGGGTACCACACAGCAATACATTCCCTGAATGCATCTTGGATAGCAAACCTATTTTTAAATTCCTTATACTCACTTACTTGGGATTGTACTGCGAATGGCAGATACACATTCAAAGGCAGATAAATGGCTGCAAGGATTTCTCTTCTTTATGAATGAACCAACCATAGTTGGACTGATGATATTTTTCAGAAAAAAGTCAAAGGATCAAAAAAGTTCAAAAGAGTATGTGGGATGAAGAACAGATCGTGCAGGATGAGGAACAGATCATGCTGGATATGGAAAAGGGAATGAGAAAACAGAGCATGCTCTATGAAGGTATAATTTGTTTTTATAGTCTGTGGCGGTAGTGACTTGAAAGGGTGTACTAACCAGCCAAATCCATGGATCCATGATTAAACCCTCTCTTTCATATCATTAAACATAAGCACATTGGCTGATTTATACATTGCATTACGCAACTACTTGATTGTAGCCATGGCTTATTGAATGAGCCATAATTGCCTAGAGATTTACAACTTGCAAAATCATAAAACATCATGTGCAAACCACCACAGCTACTTTCACCAAGTATGCCAAAAGTAAATGAACCACGCCAAGGTCCTGTCACGTGATGGAAACCACTTCTTTGAATTAATAATACACTGAATTCAGGACAATTTGCACAGCTGTCCCCTTAGTCTCACAACGGTTTACAACCCTTTTCTCTTTCGTATCATACATTATATTTTGTATGATAAAGAAATGTCCCAAAAGAGAAGTATGTGTAGCACTGTTGAGGGAATAAATAGGATTGTTTCTGGCCCATTTCTGTTGTTTGTATTGCCACATCTTTTTTTTTTTGGGGGGGGGGGAACAGCCCTGCATGCATTCTCCCATCTGCTCCCCTTCCAAATCCAATACAAAGTCCCCATTTCATTCTGTTTCCCCTGCACTGTTTCTCTGAAGAAAGCAAAGGGACACAGTTCATTCTCTACTCCCTGTCATGGATATTGCTAAACTCTTCCTGCCTGAGTAAACAGTTTGATGTCCCTTTAACAAATTAAGCCATTTACAAATGCAAAGGCCTAAAAAAATTTCTATTCACTATGGCGGTCTATTAGCAAGCCTTGTGAAGCCACAGCGAATGGTTACCTGGGACAGTTGCAAGGGAGGGTATATTTATAAAACCATCAACTTATAGAAGCCTGTAAAGCCTTCTCTGGGTTGAAACATGACCTGGAGGGAGTGGCGAATAATTTGTCCAGTGAGCAAGAAAATGTTTACAAATCCAGGATGATGTTGCTTCATGAGTGCATCATCAACAATATCAGAAGCTCATGTTTTGCAAGAGCTGATGATTTATTGTGTGCCATCAAGTCAGTCAGTGTCAACTCTTCGCAATCCAATACATAGATTTTCTCCAGGGTTCTTTGTCCTTAACCTGGTCCTTCAGATCTTCCAGCAATGCATCCATTGCTACCATAACTGACTTCATCCACCTTGCTGCTGGTCATCCTCTGTTTCTTTCTATCTTTCCCAGCATTATAGACAGTGGTGTGGGATAAACATTTAAAAATCAGTCTGCTGGCTCCATTGCCACTGCTGTGTGGTGCTGCTAACTGCAGAACAGCTGATCAATATGCCAGGTAGAGCTGCTCAACTTTGCTCTCAACCAGCTTGCAAAATTCTGGAAAAATTAATCTTTGGCTCTCTTTAGAGAGGCCTCTTTTCTTTTGAAGTCAGACTGAGCAGCTTTCAAATTGAGATGACTATCACAAACCCTACTAAATATCCAATTACGATCAAACGTTAATCCTCTGACAAGAGAAACTTGTCAGTGCTGTTAGCTAATAATTATATCACTGGGATGCAAAAAAAAAAGGTTTTGATTTTGAAATGTTATGAGTTTGAAATGTATCGTTTCATTTTCTAAACATCTGTTCCCACTTGATTAAAAGCATTCCAAAATTATTTCAACTATTCTGGAAATGTTCCAAGTTTGAAAAAGCCTCGTTTGAGTGCAAAGTATTTGTTTTAAAGCATATGACTCTTTCAAAGTAAGTACATTTCTACAGCTGTCATATCAATGGGAGGGTAAAGTTGGAACAACCCATCCTATTAGCTTCTTCCAAATATGACTTCAGAAAAAATTAGTTTGGGAGAGCAACACATTACATTTTTTATGCCTTATCCCTACATGGCAGAGGACCAAATTATCTGTGGGATCACCTCTCTTTGAGGGTATCTGCCCATCCCATCAAAGAACATAGGATAGGCATGCTCCAGGGCCCCTCCCTTAAATACTATCATCTTGTGAGTTCTCAGTAGTGTACCTTTTCCATTGCAGCCCCTACCCTAAGAAACACCCTCCCCACAGAGATAGAGAGGCCCCCTCCCCTTTCATTTTTTTGGAGAGAACTGACTCTTTCCCCAAGTGCTGGGATAGGGGGAAGTCAGAGCAAGATGAGAATTGTGGGTTTCATGCCCATGTTTTCTTCTGGTTTTTTTTAATTTTATCATTTGTTTTTGTTTTATAAAGGTTATTTATTGTTTTATGGATTATAAGCTGCCCAGAATTGGTTTTAAGATGGGTGCATACATAAGTGTTTTAAATAAATAAATAAATAAATAAATAGTCGTGTGTGGACTGAAAACCTGAAAAGGGAACAGGGAAGAATTTCAAACATCACCTCCAATGCCCACACTAACCTTAGTTTATATACAGGTAATCTCCAACTTATGATCTCAATTGAGCCCAGAAATTCCATCACTAAGTGATGTGGTTGTTAACTGAGCCGTGCCTGATTTTAAAACCTTTTTGCCCTGCGTATTAAGCAAACCATCACATCTGTTAAGTGAATCACATCATCATTAACCAAATCCAGTTTCCTCCATGGTCTTTGCTTGTGAGAAACAGGCTGGGAAGGTCATAATCAGCCGTCACATGGCTCTAGTATATTGCAACCAGTATAAATACACTTGCCAGCTGCCAAGCGCCCATATTTTGATTACGTGACCATGGGGACCCTGAAAGAATTGTAAGTATGAAGATTGGGCATAAGTCACTTTTTTTTTTAGCACCATCATAATGTCAAACGATCCAAATGATCGTAAGTCAAGGAATATCTGTATTCTCTCCTTGCCTGTTTTATATATATTTATATATCCAAATTTCTTTTTCTGACAGAGTTAAAGAATTAAATTGGGAGACTAAGATGGCCATTTCGAGCTCGTTCTGCTCTCTTCAGTTGGCCATCTTAGTCTCCCAATTTAATTCTTTAACTCTTTGTCAGAAAAAGAAATTTGGATTTAAATGTTTCGCAGTTGCGACTTGAGCCTGCTTAATGCCCCTAGTTGGGGGGCTGCAAGGCAAAAGATATTGTAAAAAGTAAAACTGCAGTATAGCAGTTAAAATGTCAAGGTGTAATCAATCAGACCGGTCTGTCTGAAAAACTTCCTGTATATTTATATATATATATGTATATTGCCTAATACCCTTTATTATGTTTATTGCAGAATTAAAAGAAGAAATGCATTTTATTAAATCATTTGTTTCTGGAGCTGGATACCAGACTGAGTTAAGTGCCATAGATAAGGACAGTGAATTGGTAGACAAGGCTGAAATGGCGGTTCTGTTCTGCATCATGCATAGAAAAACTGCACTCAGTCTTAAGGTATAGTCCCCAAACAGATAAGTGTACTCTCTTGAAAATGTATTTTCTATACTAGTTTTATGATTTGGTAATAATTGGAATCATAATCACTTTCTTTTCCAGAAACCACCAGGTCATGTCTAGAATTGCTGGTTTAGAATTGCTGGTTTAGAAGAAACATAGAAAAGATTTTGCATATGGCTAATAAATAAATACTCTATTTTGTAAGGCCATATGTTAATTTTTATACAATATAATCCTATTACCCTTTCTCTGCCCATTTTCACAAGACACAAAGTAACGTTTTCTGATGAAATTTCCATTTATCACCTCAAAAATCTTCACGGAAAGTTAGGCTGCACAGAACTGCCCTCTGATCTTAACAGATGAGCAAGGATTGAACTTTGGATTCTCTCATTAAAAATTCAACACTATCATGTACAACACAACGGCTTTATTTACAAAACACAATAAGCCACAGTAAAGATGATATCTATCTATCTGTCTGTCTGTCTGTCTGTCTGTCTGTCTGTCTGTCTGTCTGTCTGTCTATCTATCTATCTATCTATCTATCTATCTATCTATCTATCTATCTATCATAGAATGGAGTGGAGTGGAATGGAATGGAATGGAATAGAATAGAATAGAATGGAATGGAATGGAATGGAATAGAACAGTTATTGGCTAAGTGTGATAAGCACATAAGTTCACAGTATGCATATAAACAGCAAGTAATGTCACAGATCATAATAATCATTAATCATAAATTACAAACAATTGATAAATCATAAGAAACCAATAGGAGAAGATAGTAGGAAAGATGAGAAGATGAGAAAAGATGAGAAATGAGACAGAGCTGGGGAAATTAAGTGTTCATCCGAGTGAGGGCATGGGGGAAAATATCACCTATCTATTATAAAGAGTTGACAGTCATGGGTGCTATTATCTACTTCCTTCTTGTCATCCTTGGCTTGTTAACCAGATGTGGAGGCTTGCTGAGATATAATGTGTAGTTTCCAGTCCCTAACTGGGATTTGGATTTGTGGAAACCAGAATTTAAAACCAAGGTTTATTGTGGTTTCCTACTCTGGCTTCTACAGTTCCAAAATAGTGTCCATCTAGTTCAGGAAAAGGACTAAGCCTCAAGCAAGCGTCTGGCAGATTTTGTGGGAGATGACTTATAATACATATACATTTTACAGGTAGTCCTCACTTAATGACCACAATTGATCCTGCAATTTTGGTTGAGAGTTGTTGCAGTCAATTCACAACCATTTTTACAATAGTCATAAAGCAAGTCACTGTGGTTGTTAAGTAAATCACACTGGTGTTAAAAAGCACACATGGTCATTAAGTAAATCCATTCTCCCAAATGGGCATTTCTTTGTTGGAAAGTGACAAAAAAATCACCAGAAACTGTCAAAAAATGTTGCAAATTGCAGTCACAGGACCACAGGATATTGCAGTGCGGTCACATGAAGGGGTGTGTGTGGCAGGCAACCTCTTTTCCCCCCCTTCAAATCACAATTCATTGAACAAATCATAGGGCCCGATTTATATATAGCATAAAACCATAATAGTAGGGGGACGGTATCTGGTCTGCAAAAAACCAGGCGATCATTACATGGCAGGAGAGAGGAATGCAAAATTTATATTTTTATAAGTAATAGATAAGTTCGCATATTATATTTGTATCCCTTTCTTTCTCTCAAACATGCATGCTACTCACAGTCCTATTATTGTTAGTGTCTGGTTCGTTAATTTTAGGAGTGAGAGGAAATGATGAAATAATTTTTCTCCGATAACTATTTTATTGTTTAGAGTATTATAGTATCAAGGGGCTATTAAACAAAAAAGGGGGTGGGAGGTGATTATAATTCCAGATCTCCCACACATTTAGCTTTAGTGCAAAGCAAGTTTGATGTAGTGGTTAAGGTACCAGATTAGAAACCGGGTCACTGTGAGTTCCAGGCCCACCTTAGACACAGAAACGAGCAGAGTGACCTTGAGCCAGTCACTCTCTTTCAGCCCTAGGAAGAAAACAATGGCAAACCATTTCTAAAATCTTGCCAAGTAGTTACTAGGAGTCAAGACTGACTCAAAGAAACACACACTCAAAATTCATTGGGACTGGTAACCAGCAAATTCCCTGAAACTCCATCATCTAGTTTAAGAAACAGGTTCTGTTGATGCATCTTTATATGGATATGTTCAAATCTTGAAGTCTAAACTCTGACAAATCCCTATTCGTTTTTAAAATAAACATTAATTTGATTATTTTTTTTTGCTTGATAATTTTTAGGCACATTTTCTCTCTCAGGTTCCTGACCTCTTGCCTTTGTCTGATTTCTTGTTGTACCTAAACTTGTCATATAATCATTTGGATTGCTTTCCACCAGAGGTGAGTGTAATATGTGCTTTTCAAAAATGTATATTAGATAAGCTTTTGTTGTATAACCCATAAACATAACTGTGACCTTACATAAAGACCCACAGCCCTTGTGATATATTCCTCACTGATTTGCTAGATGTTTAGAAATTACTATTCTTTGGTTTGAATTGATCGTAACCACACGTTGAAAAATTATTTCATTGTATATTTTTTTTATGTGAGCTTTCCTCTATGAGCATAAATGGTATATATGGAATTTCCCCCTCACTTTATTTTCTCACTTTGTGAGATAGATGGAGCTGTCAATGATATACTTCAGAGTGAGTGTGCACCGTGGTAATGTAAGATTTGCACTTGGGTATTTCCAGTTCCACTCTAATGTCTTTACTGCTGCATCTTCTTAGCTCTCTGATAAGGCATAACTATGTACAAGTGTAGCTTTCCCAACCTGGTGCCCTCCAGCTATGTCGGGTGGCTGAGGAAAGGTCATTGTGAGCAAGCCATCTTGTGCCCTGAGCAGGAAGACAAACTACAAAACCTCTAAGGTCCTTTTCAATGTTGTGCTTCCATATTGTTTCCTCATACAGAAACTGTATGTCCTCAGAGGCCTAGCAATGCAAGGGAAAGAGAAAGGCCTTTGCTTTCCTAGTATGTGGGTGACAAAGTAAAGAAGCAGAGGAATCTACCAGTAAGGAGCTGGTAGACCATATCCAGATTCCAGACCAAGTGCCAAAGATTAAAATCCAGAGAATAATTTCTAGCACTAACTTTATTGCACAGGAGACAAACAACTTAAGCTCATCATGCAGTCTTTTCGGCCTATGCTTTTAGGACTGTCTGGGTTCAAATCTTTTCTCCTTCTGCATAGTATTCTCACATGTATGCTTTTCAAAATATACTGCCTGATAGTCTTCCTTAGCTACACTTAGCTGTTCTTCCTGGACACCTATATTTCTACTCCACACATATATCATAACTTTCCAACAATATGTGCTTCTCACAGGGTTTTTTTTTCATATATTTTCCATATATCCTCTTTTTGTTGTCAGAAATCTGTATCCAATGGCTTCCTTTTTTTTAGATCCAGTTTTGGCCCAAGACACCTCACTGTTTGAGGTGGCAAAAGGCCCAGGGCATTCAACTGTATGTGCAGAACCGGAAGTCCAAAGCTGCATAAACAAACTCTAGATACTTTCAAACATTGTTATATTTTAATTTGACTGAAGAACTATATTTAATTACTTTTAAATGTAAATGAAACAAAACAGTTTTGATCCCATCCTTTAATTTGGGGAATGTAGTCTAAGCATGGCCCTCAGCTCAGAGAAAGTTGTATGCCTGCCATCTGTAGCATATGGTGAATTTTATGGAGCATATTAAGGGCTGATCCTCCCTAAAACAGTGTTTTAAATAATCAATTCTTTACATTTGAATGCCAGCTCCATTCTATCCCCATTGCCTCTAAGACAGATTTCAATCCAGTCACCATCATCATTGATTGGGGAACCTTGGGCAATATCCAGAAAAGCTGGAAGGGATCAGGTTGAGAAAAAAATGACATATTTCCTTGACTCATAATTATCCTTGCTCAGGATTTCTTATCTGTGCTATCCAAACTTTTCATCACCTGTCAATTCTTTCCATGATTGCTGTTAAGGTATATGTCAATAACTTTGCCACCTACTCTGTTGAGTAGCTCACAATCTTTGCCTTGGCTTTATTTTCAGTTTATTCCTTTTCTGCTCTGTCTTTTCCATTGTTGCCAAGACATGTAATTTTATCATGTACAACATTCTGAAAACCCACTCTTTCCATTATATCCTATCAGCTAAATCTTGGCCTCATAATCTCCCATCATGATTATTGCCATATTCCTATCTGCCTTATGAACCTCTATTACACGGGTGTCAAACTCGCCACGTCACATGACGTGTTGCGACATATCACGACTTTTTTTGCAATGCTGGATCGCAGTCTCCGTATGCTGCAACCAGCCTGCGGGCCGGCTGTTTGACACCCTTGCTCTATTAGGAAAAGAAAGGAAAATAACAGTTATGTCATTCTTCACTATGCAGTCCTTTTGATGTTAAAACGTGGTATCCAACTTCATTTACCGTATTTTTCCGTCTATAATTTAATTTATATTGTATAAGACGGCCCCCAATTTTCTAAACAAAAATTCAGAAACCAACATTTTAAATATTAAACAAACCACATCTTTAGTGGCAGTAAAACAAGTGGCCATGCCCTCACACAAGGGAGGCGACTTCCTCCAATCAGATGGCGCTCTGAGGGCTTAGTCCCACCCACCCCCTCGGCCATCAATCACTGTATTCTTGCAGCTTCAGCCTGAACTGCACCGGTGAAAAACAGGTCATAGAAGGCGGCTTCAGTGGGACCGGCGGCATCCTTGGGGCAGTGCGATCCTCCAGCACCAGGCGGCATCTCAGGCTGGCTTTCTCCCCAGCCAGGTGGCATCTCGGGCCAGCGATATCCTCCTGCACCAGGTGGCATGGCAGCGGCATGCAAAGAACCCACACAGGCATGCCCTGGGCTGTGGAGGTTACCATTATTTTTTCGTGTATAAGACGCTGCATTTGTATAAGACGCACCTGATTTTTCAACAGGGTGTTTGCAGGAAAAAATAGCGTCTTATACACGGAAAAATACGGTATGTGAATAACACTGACATTAGGCCACCAATGTGGTTATTGCCATCAATTGAGTCAGCAGGCTCAAGGAAACAAAAATAAGAGTGATTGATTTTCTGATTTGTCTGTGTTCATATAACAGGGTAGCCCATTTATTAATTAATCCTATTGCCTGTGGAACTAGCCAAATTGCTGAATGAACTTGGCCCTGGTTTGACAAGGGAGAGTAATTGGAGCCAGAGTTCAAATAGTTCTGGTTAATTATTACTAAGAAATATATTTCCTGGGATGTATTACATTCAGGGTTTTGCACAGAAAAGTAGATGGTTTTTCTCAGTGCTTTTTTTGTAAAAAAAAAAAAAAAAAAAGGTGCTGGAACTCACACACGTCATACAACCCGCCTTGCCTACCCTACAAGGTTCCATCCAAAAAAGGTGCCGGAACTCAGTTCTGGGTGTTCTATGAGAGAGAAAAAAGCCCTGGTTTTTCTCACCATGCTGTGGGAAACAGTAAAGTATTTGTCGGGGTCATCCTCTTCTTGTCCAACAACAGCAGAAACATAACCTGGTAACTCATTTTTTATAACATGAGCTCATGATGTAGCCTTCAGTTCAGCCCCAACCCTTAAGTCATCTATCTATCTATCTATCTATCTATCTATCTATCTATCTATCTATCTATCTATCTATCTATCTATCTATCTATCTATCTATCTATCTATCTATCTATCATCTATCTATCTATCTATCTATCTATCTATCTATCTATCTATCATCTATCTATCATCTATCTATCTATCTACCTACCTACCTACCTATCATCTATCTATCTATCTATCTATCTATCTATCTATCTATCTATCTATCTATCTATCTATCTATCTATCTATCTATCTATCTATCTATCTATCTATCTATCTATCTCTGCAAGATGGCCATAGACCAAAGAGATATCAGAATCAGCAAAATGTATGCAATCATTGAAAGGAAGGGAGAAAGACATGAAACTAGCTGACTTTCATAGCTGATGCATTTTTGGAGGCCTACAGTACAGGTGTAACTGAGTCCAGTCCATGAGAAGTTAGTGGAAATAGTCATGGTGGACAAACTCCTGTAGATAGACAAATAGAAGAAGGGGCAATCCACCAATCCTTTGCTGCATTAAAATGGCAAGAAAAGCTCTAATTGCTGCCCTTCTTATCATAATTCTCTGTCAGCTCAAGGCCTGTTGAATAGAGCTTTAACACAGCCATCTAGCTGTCCCTGTAGTTAATGACAATATCAAGAAGAGGTAAAATCTGACTCAGTTGAAGAACAGTGTTCCCCCACCTAACCATTGCCTTGCGATGAAGTTTCTTGGAAATAAGCCTCTATCTATGAAAAAAACATCAGGAGGAAGAGAAAAGTACTGTAATCATAGTCTTAAATTCAAGTGCTGGAAGGTAAAATGAAAACAAGAATTCCCATCAATGACAAAACCAGACTTCCCAACATTTATTTTTTAAAAAAATACTTCCTTTGCGGCAGTTTCTAACCCATTACACACAATTTATCTTTTACAGGTGTTTCATCTTAAATATTTACAAGTGCTAAAGCTCCGAAATAACCCCATCAAATCCATCCCAGGGGAGATCTCTGATATGAGGAATCTTAAATTCTTGACGATGTCCTTCAACTTGCTGACTTCTCTCCCAACTGAGTGTGTAGTAATTTTAATTAATAGAGTTGTATGGAAGAGAAGCTTTCAAGTCATGGGGGGAGGGGGGGCCAAGGAGGCACAGGCTTCTTGTAAGTTATTATATCATCAGTCACTTTTTAAAAAAGCCTAGCTGTTTTGACTAGGGCAGTGGTGGTGAACCTATGACACGGGTGCCAGAGGTGGCACTCGGAGCCCTCTCTGTGGGCATGCGTGCTGTTGCCCCAGCCCCGCCTCCCCCTGCAACCCCTTCCTCACCAGCAGCCTGCCCGGAGGAGAGTCTCCCCCAGGCGCGGCCCATGCGGAGCAGCGCAGCCAAGCACATGGCAGCCAGGCAGCAGGGGCAAAACTCTGCCCTCGTACCCCATCACATGCAGATGATGCTGCGGGGTGCGGGCAGAGGGCGTGGCTGCCATGGCGCTGCAAGGCCGCCTGGTGATCTGTGGTGAGTAGCCCTGTGGGAGGGCGGAGCAGGGGGCAGAGCGGGGGGCAGAGCAGGGGCAGGCTGGGGGTGGGTGGGCCAGTTTTGGGGCACTCGGTCTCTGAAAGGTTCATCATCACTGGACTAGGGTTTATCACCACAGCTTCGAGTTAAGCCTGTCTATCTCATGGGATGCAGATGAAGTGAAGCTGGCAGAATTGGGTTCTGGCAGAAAAAGGAAATTATGTTTGTACAATTGGAGAAAGACCTGAAGCATAGAGCCTCAGTTCCATTAAAAACTTAAGCCCTAATAGAAGTTATTTCCTTAGTTTTCAATATATCAATAAAAAGGTTGTAAATTTACTTTTTAAAAAAGGCATTTTAGACATCCTTAGAAAGATAAGATTTTCAATTCTTGGCTTTAGAGAAAATATGCTGAGGTGGAAAGATGGATCTTATATCCCATCTCTATTTGCTGCAAATATTCTTTGGCCAGAACAGGAATGAATTCCAGAATAAAGCAACAGGCTGGGTGAGGCAAGCTGACTATAGTACATTTTTGCTTTATAAACAGTTAGGAACCTTGTGATAGCTTCAAAAAAAAAGACCTGGGTGATGACATGATGTGGCCCACAAATGTTTATTCAGTGTAGAGACCATGTGACTTAGCGACTCTGGGCATCGAATTGTACAATGAAAAGAAAAAAACCATGCCCCAATAAATGCATCTATTCACACAAGAATAGCAGAGGGAAGCTCAATATCAGAATAACCAAACTGTGTTTAAGGGGCTACAGGATTGACAAGATTTTTCCTCTGCTAAACTGCTTTTCAAAGATTACTAGTGACAGGAAAGCTTTCTGTTTTTATAGGCTGTTTATCCTGCCAAATCTTCAGAGTCTTGACATTTCCTACAATGAACTCGAATATATACCTAATGAAATACAAAATCTCAGGTACTGTATTGATTTTCCTGTTTTGACAAGAGGAGGGTTTTTCTCGTTTTCCAGATTTTGCTGGGATAGTTTCCAGCAGGCCCAACCAGCATAGGTGATGGTTGGACAAGCTGAGATCTGTAATTTGGCAACTATGACATGTAAGTATTTTCCCCATTTTATAAGCAAGATCCATTGCTTTTCTTGAATTGCCTTAAATGTGGGAAGCCTACTAACTGGAGCTTTTCTCTCCCTATATGTCAGTGATGGCGAACCTTTTAGAGACTGAGTGCCCAAAAACTGGCCCTGGTCCCGCTCCACCCCCTGCCCTGCCCATGCTGCACCCCCACCTTGTTTCCTGCCCTGCCTGCCCACAGGGCCACTCACCGCCTCCAGGGTTCACCGCAGATCACCCAGGCAGCCCTGCAGCACCAATGGTGGCCACACTCTCTGCCCGTGCCCCGCAGCATCAACTGTGCATGATGAGGCGTGAGGCAGAGTCTTGTCCACGCTGCCTGGCTGCCATGACCTTGGCTGCTCTGCTCTGTGTGGGCCACGCTCGGGGCGACTCTCCTTCAGGGTGGCTGCTGGTGAGGAGGGGGTCATGGGGGAGGCGAGGCTGGGGCAACAGCATGTGTGCCCACAGAGAGGGCTCCGAGTGCCGCCTCTGGCACGTGTGCCATAGGTTTGCCACCACTACTATATGTCATCTCAGAAAAGACTAATACTGTGCCAAAGGGACACAGGACTCTTCTTAGGCTTAATGATACTATTTTGAGCTATTTATGACTATAGTGTCCCTGGGACCATGTTACTTTTTGCACAGGCTGCTGTTAAAATAGAGCATTCTGGCAGATTAAGAAAAAGCATTCACTGACGCTGAGGCTTTTTTTTAATCTGACAAAATGTTCTATTTTTAACAGAAACTCTGTTAAACTCTCTCATAATTCACTTAAGAATTAAAGTAGTGTATTTCAGACTTGATAACTTTAAAATGTCTGAATTTCAACTCCCAGCATTCCCCGGCCAGCACACTGACTGAGGAATTCTGGAAGTTGAAAACCATATGTCTCAAAGTTGCCAAGTCTGAAAAACACTGAATTAAAGGATGCAAAAAGGGTTGGCAAACAGTAGGACAGGAATCACACATCTCTAGATTGACACATACTCTGATTTGTCTCTCCCCTTTTCACTTCCACCTTCTCCATTTTCACTGATGGAAGACCTGAAAGATCTTCCATCTGAAAGAAAAGTTAGGAATAGGTCATCATGGAGAAATTTTATGGTCTCTAGGACTTAATGATGGCTTGATGGCATATAACCAATTAATCAATCTTCCTTCATTTCACTGTGTGGGGAAGAAGCTATCCATCTGTCATGGTACCCGTTGAGTGTTGTGAGTAGCTTTTCCTAGCACTTCTCAACTGTGTCTGGTGACAGAGAAATTCATAGATTTAATGAGGTAAAAGGCAGAGATTACTTTCTCCTGTGCACCGTCTTGACTAGGGGTAGGCAACCTTGGCTCTTTTATGACTCGTGGACTTCAACTCCCAGGATTCCTGAGCCAGCCATGCTAGCTCAGGAATTCTGGGAGTTGAAGTCCACGAGTCATAAAAGAGCCAAGGTTGCCTACCCCTGGTCTTGACAATGTGAGGAGAAAAGTCATACAGAGAGTTTTAACTTTCTATCTTTGTATGGAGGGAAGCCATCTAGTAGTGGAGGTAACAACAGTTGCTCCTTGGTGTAGTCTGAAAGGAAGGGCTCTGCCAGCTCCCAGTTGCCTGTAAAAATTCCATGCCAAGATAATTTTGTTCTCCCTTACCTGGGCACCCAAGAGAACTATGCCCCAAATAGACGTGATGAATGTATAAACAGTGGAGTGTCGTTTTCTAAATTCTCAGAAGCCTCATCTACCTGAACTTGGAAGGAAATCTGCTTTACTCCTTGCCTTGTGGGATTCTGAAACTTCAGTTGAGCCGCCTGCTGGTGGAAAACAACTTCTTGCATGCCTGTTTCTGGAATGAGACTTTCCTGATGCAACCTCAGCAACTTACGGACATGGCTGCCCTGTGCTTCGTTAAGCACCAGCTGTGGAAATTATATCATCATTTACCAGAGGAGATTCACAATATCATAAGCAAGTAAGTAAGGTGCCATCACTGCTAGGGCACCAATAATTACAGGCCCCCCCAAAAAAAGTCTTGTAGGCAACCACCAGTCTGTGCCAAAACGAGCAAGGACCAGGTTCTGAAGAGAGTGCAGCCACATTGACAGCCATTTGATATAATTCAATAAACTATAATACCTAAAGTCATGGACTATGGACACACGCCTATTTAAGTCATGGTTTATTGAATAAGGCTGAGGTAATGTAAGGGTTTAGCAAATGGGTAAAGCAAACACAGTATAATAAGAATGTCTTAAATTGGTCTAATGAAAAAAAATCATAAATAGGAGTGACTTAATGACTATGTATGTTTGGAATGCAGGCATGTTTTCATGTCATTCATTTTTATTTCCACTTTTCCTCCAAGGAGCTCAGCTTTATACACATGGTTTTCTCTACCAATTTTTTTCTCTTCATAGCCACCTTGAGTTAACTAACAGCACCAATCATAACAATTTTTATTTATATCCTATCTTGCCACCCCAAAGCCACTCAGATTGCATTCCTGTGAATGGTCTCTCACATCATATTTAGTCCGAGTTTAGTCACGGTTTATTGCGTAAAGCAGAATTGGCTAGATTCATAAACAAAAATAGCTGGATTTATGCAACGTGTTAACACCAGCCAGTCAAATTCTATTGTTATGTGAACAAGCTTGTTATGTGAACCTGTCAGAAGTCAGATCTATTGAATCCAATTGGACTTGTTCCCAAATAAGATCAGAAAATACATTTTTTCAATGAACAAAAGAAATGACTCTGAGACTCCTCAGTTCCAGTTTGACACTGTAACTGAAATTAAAATGCATCAAATTAAACTGCATGATTTTATTTATCATCAGAAGGCACGACTTGAATATTGATCTCGGGTCATTATAACTTTCACTTCTCGTTTCCAGATTTTATCTTTGCATACTTTAAAAATACAATATCCAGTATGTTTCATAGTGCACATTAGCTCGTAAGACAATCTTAGTAGGAGTTAATAAAGTAGTCTGTGGACCAGATGTCTGTATGCATTCATATTTGATTACCCAAGATGTTTCATTTCTGGTTCATTTCATAAGAGACAAAATGGAAGCCGTCTGCTTTGCTCTTCAGTGTGCAATGCTGACATTGCAAACTGTGTATCCACAGCAGTTCCTTGGGCATAAAATATAAGCAATAATAATAATAATAAAGTTGGAAGGGACCTTGGAGGTGATCTAGTCCAACCCCCTGCTCAGGCAGGAAACCCTATACCAGGGTACCAATCATAGGCCAATGCCTTCTTCTAAAACCCAATGTGAAGGCATAGGGATATTTTAACAGTCCTTGATAGATTTCTTCTCTTTCTGCTACAGATTTGTATGTCACACTTAGAAAATTCTTTTGAGCAGGTTTCATCTCCATATATTTACTGTATATATTTGAGTATAAACCCATCCAGAGATAAGCTGACTTTCAATTTTTTTAACCAAAAATGTGCTGCCCATGGATAAGCTGATCTGCAGTTTTCATGGTATTTTGAATAAAATTTCAAGGGTTAGGTTATCCACAGATGGGCTTATATAGAAAAATATACAGCATACTATATATGGGTACTTAAAAAAATATTACCGTATATTCACACAGATAAACCCATCCATGGATAAGCTGAACCCAGTTTTGGGGATGAATTTGGCACCTAAAATTCTTAGCTCATCTGTGAGTTCATACTTTCTTAGCATAATATTTGTGCAGTAATTGATTCCAAACAGGTTCTGCTTCAGTATTAACCATAAATGACAGGTGCCATACCTTCTTATTCCGGTTTGATTCCTAGTGACTTTTTCACTTCTAAATGGCAAGATAGGAATGTAACACATATTTGCTAAAATTTCCTGCTTTGTGGAAACACCAAGCAAAGAAAGCTGGCACCCGTTAAAGAGGGTAGAGGGTAAAAAAGCATGGTAATATTAATGGTAATATTATACCCTGCTAAAGAGGATAAAGCACTGTAATATTATAAACCTTACAAAAGTAAATAACTGTACTTAGTTAAGAAAGTTTGGAGATGTTCTACAGCCTAACCAGGACGGTGTCTAGAGTTGTTTATTCCAATATGCTCTGGACTTAGTTGCCCTTGGAAACTTGATACACACGTAGGAATGCCAGCACGCTTTGAGTTCAAATCTCCCATCTGCCATAAACTTTCAGTAGTGAGTTTAAAGGATCCGCTTCAATTTGCTCTCCCTAGTTATGTGACACTGACCTACTTTCTTCCCCCTTCAGCTTTACAGGCTGCGACTGCTGCCTGGGACCCTTGTACGGAAAAGGCTTTCGTTTTATCCTCATTTATAGAAACGTTTATGGATTAAGGCTTCCTTATCAATTTTCAGCCTGCTCACCAGACTGCTACACAGCCTTTGTCAAGTCAGCTGTGCCCACTTGATGGATGGTAATGTCGATTTGAGATTCAGGCGAAGTGAAAATAATCTGTTGAATAAAGCCAAGCAAGCAAGCAAGCACTGCTTTGGGTATGGAAGTGACTTTTTTTTTTTTTTGAAAATGTGTACATTATGCAGACCTCTGGTGGGGGTCTTGTGACATTCAAAGTTCAGTTATTTATATATCGTATTTAGAAAGTGCCCATCTCCCTCCTAGAGCGACTCTGGGCATTCTCTCTATTGCTACCCCCCTCTGTAAGCAATGTTGTGAAAATCCTAGCACCATTTCCAGTTTTTAACTTAAAAAAAAATGGAGACTAATATTATTTTAAGTCTTTTAATGTAAATTAGTATTCAGAATTTGGGGGTCCTTCTTTTCTTAGCACAATCTACAATGGCAGATTGTATATGTGATTAAAGGGATGTATGTATGTATCTGATAGGTATAATGCTACTTTTTACTGCTGTATATTTTACTGCTGTATATTCTGCCTTATAATAAAACAAAATACTATGTACGGATACGTTGCTTGATGGTGTGATTTTCCCGCTTTAGAACAAACTAAATGACAGGCATCTAGAATCACGGCTTCCTGTATGTACGAGGCAAGATAATCACAGCCATTTTACTCATGATTTGTGCTGGTAGTTTTTTGTGCTATTGAAATTTAAATTTAAATAAACTAAAACAAACCAACGAATGTAAGCAGCAGTGCACTTAGAATGTAATGTATGCAGCAATAGATAATACTTTGGTCAATATACAAGAGGCTACCAATGATGCTCGAGGCTTTTGGAATATATTTGCATAAATCTTGGTTTTGCATGGCTTATAGAAGTATTGTTTGCAGACATGTACATTGTGTAGACTTCCTGTGGTCTAAGTTTAAGTTTGATTTTATAAAAGATCTCTTGACCGCTACCCCAACTGTAATCCGAGCTGTTTGTGAAAATCCTAGCAACACTTCAGCTTCTTTTGTCCCAAAGGTGCATTTTTAGGAGGCTTTCCTGTTTTTCTTTGAAGATGTTTCGCTTCTCATCCAAGAAGCTTCTTCAGCTCTGACTGGATGGTGGGGAATGGAAGGATTTCTATTTCTTGCAGACAGGCTGGTCATTTGCATTCTTTTAAAGAGTCATTGAGGTCACTTGGAGGTTTACCTGTGTCCTCAGGGTCACCTGAGTAGTGCAAATGTGTGTGGAGCCTTCTTGGCCGTGTCCATTCCCCACCATCCAGTCAGAGCTGAAGAAGCTTCTTGGATGAGAAGCGAAACGTCTTCAAAGAAAAACAAGGAACTCCAGTTGCCTCCTGAAAAAGCATCTTTGGGACAACCATGACCTGGATGACTGAGAATCTCCATAGACATTCAGCTTCTTTTGACTACCAAGTAAAAACATGATGCTGTAAATACCATTTACGTACCATGATAAATCTTGAAAAGGTTTGATATTTGGACTTTTGTACTATGGTCTAAAACTTCTGCAGCTGTGGAGAAGTGCTTAATTATATTCCCTGCCAACTCTGCACAGCTAAATGAAAGTAATGGTCTTTTACTGGAAAAAAACTTAAGATGTTTCCATTTTCTCAGATGTATGTTCTTCAACTTAGATGTTTCCATTCAAAAATACATATAGCAAGATAGGGGTCCCCAACGTATGGGCTGCAGCCCGATCCTGGGCCATGGGCTCTTCACCAGCGGGCCATGGAAAGGGCTGGCCGGTACACGCATGCGTGGGCGCGCATTCCCCCACTCATGCTAGCGCCTGTGGCCCCATTTGCACGTGTGTGCGGGTGCGACAGGGGCCACTAGCGCTGAGCAGGTGTGCGTAGCCCATTTGCGCATGTGCGAACGGGGCTGCTAGCTGCCGTGGGAGGTGCACAGCCGTTCATGCATGCGGATGGCGCTAGCGCATGTGCAAATGGGACTGCTAGTGCCGCACTAGTGCACGTGGCTGTTTGTGTGCGTGTGCGCGCTTTTGCATGTGCACCAATTTGAAAACTGCTCTCCTTCCCTCCGGGCTGCAAGCCCAGAAAGGTTGGAGACCTCTGTAGTAAGATACAACCATGAGGTATGCCTGGGGACATGAACATGAAAGAAAGTATGTAAATTTATACATCCATATTACAGTTGCAGCCTTTATTGCTTTGTGTATCTGAAAGAATGATGATCTAATGCATTCAAAATTAGACAAAGCATGTTAAAAATATTTATTTTGAATCATCAGGACTTCATTGCAATTTGTAGAAATAGTAATCACAGACAGAATCGTTGCTGTTTATTTCCACTGATCTCTTCAAGATTTTTCATTCTCAGACGTTCCCATAGCGAGACTCAGTCAAGCATTGAGGTATTTGGCATGGTGTCTGAGATGGTCATTAATGAACGTTGCAATAAAGTAGTAACTGTGATCGTAGCCCTAAAGAGAGAAAAAGACCAGATAGCTTCAAAAACCAAGCAACAATGTCAAAAGCATATGCATATAATATACAATTATCACTCTGGCAGAAGATATTCTCTACCACTAAGGGGAGCTGAATCACCAGCACATGGTAAGATCTGAAATCATCTCCTTATGAGTTTCTCAAATGAACAGGAATCTAAGGCTTTAACCTCATATAATACATACCCAGCTGTACACAAGCCTCAACGGAAAGCATAGGATTGTAGTATAAATGTTTAATATTTCTTTTAAAACTTAATTTATGGCCAATTGGGTGCACAGTGTTTCAAACCTGAAACACCTGTTCAACATTATTGTGAGTGTGCTGATCCTGTTCCAGTCATTCTGGAAATGTTCCAAATACTTGTAAATTGAAACAGCCATTCCAAGTTTGGAATGGTTCCAAAACAGTCAAAATTCTTTGGGAAAAGGCGGAGGACCCATTTGAAACTGTAAACAACTGCAGAATTTGAAAACTCTTCCACACCCATAGTTTTCTCCTCTGTGTACAATATTTAACCTCATAGGAGTCTCTCATTCACTGATATTGCAAACCCAGAAAATTACATTCCAAATCTTTAAAGCCACTATTTAAAGCCGTGTCAATCCTAAACCTAATCAGGCAGTGGCTTTTCTTTCAACACTGCACTGTAACTGGGCTTCTGAAAGATTTCCTATGAATTAGCTGAGTTCCTAACATGTCATTCTTTTTCTCCTACTTTGTTCCTCCCTTCTAAAAGGTTTTACTTTAGTTGGTAGTACTGCACTGAAGACACAGAAATCATAATCCAAGTACAAACATTTTTTTATGATTTCCAACTGGTTTGGGAGCAGCCAACCAGAACAAAGAGTTTCTTCTTTAACATTCATGTTACTGGGAGTGAATGGGCTGCAGACCAAAGCATGCAGCTGATTATCGGCAAGCCAGAATTTGTCAGTGTAGAGCAAAGCCCAGAAAAAGCCTGATTAACCACTAACGTTCCTAGATGCTTTAGCTCAACATTTAGTGAGACGGGAAAATCTGTATGATCCATGCACAATTCTTAACACCTAGATTTTCCGTTTCTAGAAACATATGCAGTGATTTAAAAACTTGTTTAATCCAATAATCACTTTTTATTTACTTGTCACTTGTGAGATTTAAGCACTAGATGCAAACAAACTAAAACCCAGCTTTGGAGCATTACCTGCTGCAACCTAAAAACTACTGGGATTTTCTGTTCTGTGCAAGCAGCAATGAAATTATCGGGTAGCAACTGTCCCGCTGTAAGGAACTGATCATCTTTGCCTTGGTCTATTAGGATATCCAGAGGAGAGCCTTGATAGGTTTTCACAATGTGTGTGGCATCGTAGGCCTACGAGAAGAAAAAAAATGCATTAACTTCTAACAATAGCATCAGCCTGGCCAGATTAATAGCCATAGCAATAGCACTGATATACTGCTTCACAGTGCTTTACAGCCCTCTCTAAGTGGTTTACAGAGTCAGCCTGCTGCCTCCACCAATCTGGGTCTTCATTTTACCAACCTCAGAAGGATGGAAGGCTAAGTCAAACTTCAGCCGGTGAGAATCGAACTGCTGAACTGCTGGGATTCTCACCACTGCGCCACCCTGGCTCATATAAGGTGAGAAAGACAAGGGGGAGCGCAGACAAAAGGCAATTTCACACAACGGACTTATAACCACTTGGCATCTAGTAGCTACAATGGAATGTATATAATTTGAATTCTCTTTGGTTTTAGAAGCCCCAAGAAGGGAACAAGTTCCCTTTCATTTGCAGCCACTACCAGCTGGAAGAATAAAATACTTTTCAATCTGGCATTCATCTGTCAGAATTATTAAACAGAAGGATCTAGCATTCCAACCTCACATCTCCCTGGCATCAACAAATAAGTATTATCCATTTTTTTTCTGGCAGTAGCTGCCTTTAAAGTCAACATCCAGATTGTAAATTGCTAGCTATAAAATGATAGTTATAATTACTTTAAAAACTCAGTCAAAAATAGATGAGGAATATCTACAGGTGTACAAATATTTTCAAATTGAAAACACATCTTTTGCTTTCAAAAGAAACTATTTCCAACCATATCAAAGCTGGAAACACTTGCATCTGAAAACAGGGCATTTCTAAAATGAAACAGAGTTGCTTTGGGCGCAAAACACATCCAAACGATCAAAGCATTTTGAATGGGGAACTGATTGCAACTCAAAATGGGAAATTTCAAATTTGAAATGATCTGAATTTAAAACACTGCATACCCTTAACGAAACTGATATAACGAGTGTTTTTGAATGCTGAAAGCTGATTTGTGTACCTTTGTCTGCTGGTGGAATCACAACTGGACTCTGCATGGTTAGTTTTGAACTGGTAGAGACAGTTTATTGACATTTTTAAAACAACTGCAACTTATTCCATACTATATATGGGATGACATTTTCAGTACATACTTCCCAATTCGTGGTGTTCGATCCTAGATATCCACTAAAAGCCTTTTTCCCCCATGGACACTGCACTGGGTTGCAGATTGGAGCAAATGCTGAAACAGACTATTTAAATATTGATGATTAACGATTCAAAGTTCTTGCACTACAATGTGAACATTATTTTTCTTCTAATAAACATTTATGAAGTTGCCATTTATAGAGTGACAGAACATAGCTGTTTATTTTTCCACGTAGGTATGTTAGATATACAGTACATAGTTCTAAAGAGAGAAATGATAAAAGCTTGTTTGTAATTGATGTAAAAAAATTGGAAACTGCTTTTTTAACTTTTCTTTTTTCTCTTTGTTTCTGGCACTTTTTCTATCTTGCTTTGTTTTTCTTTTATACGTTTATTCTTTATCATTTAATTATGTAAAAACTTTCAATTAAATTATTTTAAAAGATATATGGGAATACAAGAATAACAGAGTTGGAAGGGACTTCTAGTCCAATCCCCTGCTCAAACAGGAAACTATACCAGACATGTCAAACTTGTGATATCACATGACGTTGCGCAACATATTGGGACGGTTTTGCCATTGCTGGCAATGGGGTGGATGCGGCTTCCGGATGACGCGTCTGGCCCGTGGGCCGGCAGTTTCACACCCCTGCTCTATACCATTTCAGACAAATGGTTGTTCAATCTCTTTTTAAAAAGCTCTAGTGTTTACTGGGACATAGTAAACATTTGTTATTGTTGAATTTATATCACATACAATTCAACATGGCAAAAATACCTATTCAGATCGTATCTTGAATAAGACGTCTCACATCCTATGTTAATTAGAAAGCCCACATATTCCACATGTTTAAGAAGTTACTCTAATCACTCAGCACTGAGTTGGATATACAATTAAGGCAGAATTCAGATGACTGAACAAAAACCCAAATTAGTAATACCAATTTCCAATTTCATACTTATAACAGCATTGACACCTCTACCTAAAGAAATAGCTGCTTCTTGAAAGAAGTTTAATCCAGTTGGTAGCAAAGATTTTCAAATTAATATTTGAATGATTAATTTGAGACATTATAGTTGTTTCTAACTTTATTTTACAAAATATATTTTCCTTTCCTTTACACAAGGATGCCTGCCATTCTTCATTATAAGGCAGTGATGGCGAACCTTTTAGAGACCGAGTGCCCCAAAACCACCCCCTGCCCCCGCTCCGTCTCCCGTCCTCCCTGCTCCGCCCCTGCCCGCCTACTGCCCCACCTGCCCGCAGGACCACGCACCGCCTCCATGGCCCGCCGCAGATTGCCCAGGCAGCCCTGCAGCGCCATGGCAGCCACACCCTCCGCCCACACCCCGTAGCATCATCTGCACGCTATGAGGCACGAGGGCGGAGTCTTGTCCCTGCTGCCTGGCTATGTCCTTGGCTGTGCTGTTCTGTGCAGGCCGCACCCGGGGGCGACTCTCCTCCAGGGGGGCTGCTGGTGAGGAGGGGGCCGCGGGGGGAGGCAGGGCTGGGGCGACGGCGCATGTGCCCATAGAGAGGGCTCTGAGTGCCGCCTCTGGCACACGTGCCATAGGTTCGCCACCACTGTTATAAGGCAATGTAACAGGGGGGCCCTCTAAGAAACTTCATCTGGCTCCAAAGAGGGAGATGTCCCATTTCCAAGAAACGAGAACTTTATTTATTGATTTGATTTCTATACCTGTCCATCTCAACAAGTGACTTTGGGCAGTGTACATCATAATGACTGGGGTCTGGATGCAAGCTCAGCCCAAGTACACAATTCTCTAAATATTTCTCATAGCCTCTTCATATTGTATTTTAGGAATAAAACCCATTTAGGGGCACAATAAAGGGTGGAGTAATAGATAGATAGATAACTCCCTGAATTTTATTAAATCCATTGAACTGATTTATTTAGACTTCTGTTGACACAGTCTAAATATTTACAATCTTGTCACATTCTTTTTTAAACATTTGCCCCAAAGCTTCTCAAAACCAACATTAGTTCATCCTGTCTTGATTACTGTATTTATGTATGTATGTGTGTATTTAACCTACATGGCTGCTTATCGCACACAGAGCTCCTAGGGAGTTTAAACAACCAGTAAAAACCAGAATAAAAACAAAACAACCCTTCCCCCACCAGGTGCCAGACCAAAACAGACTTATCAATTATTCCTTGATTTTAATTTGACACATTAATAGTTTGAATCTTACTTTATATTTTCCAGGATTCTTTAGGGCAAGGATGAGAGCCCCATGGCCTCCCATGGAATGGCCTGAAATTGACATCCTTCCAGAATCAACCGGGAAATTGGCATTGACCAGATTAGGTAACTAACAAGACAAAGAAGACAAAGAAGAAGAAAAAAGTCAGCATGCTTACATTTTCTCCTGCATAAGATGAAAACACATATTTACTCTCATCTACATAGAAATAAATGGTTCTTTGTCAATCACTGTGTCTAAAAGTGGCAGGTTTACAGCATACAAGGCTTTTTAAAAAGATACGGATGAGTAAATCATTAGTAAATTTATCACAGATGTACTTTTAAAGCCCTTAATATATTAAGGGAGCATTCAAGAAGCATGGTAACTCCTTTCATCCTCAATGAAAATATATGTTGTATTTCTTTCATTGAAGTAAACCAGAAAGTCACACTGGTCTGGATCAGACTGAGATAAATCAGAGAAAATTGAACTAGTGCATCTTTACTAATACTATACTACAGTCTGTAATTATACTATGGTAATTGTAGATCTCGCTCTCGCTCTCTCTTTCCCACCCACCCTCCACTTTTTTCCCACCCTCTTTTCTTCAATTTCTTCAATTCATTTTTTATCGGCATTTCTCGAACTTTTGGGAGTCACTGTCCCCTTACTTGTTTCAAATTCTTCATAACACCCACTGTCCTCGGTGTGTTTGTGACTAACAATTCTTTAAAAAAATATTTATTGCACTTTATTTCTTTGCTAACAATTACATGCTGTTAAGTCATAAAGTTACAAGTCATCATAGCAATAATTTAATATTTTAATATTTAAAGTGTAACCAAGTGTCCACACATGCTTTTGTGAATCATATAGTTGCACTAATACCCAGCACAATCGTATGAGTCACAGCATGCAGTCAAAGCAGTCCAAGGCATGATATATTTATAATAATCAAAGTGCAAGTTTTACACACACAATAACATTTGATGGATAAGTGATGCATAATCTTCTGCTTTTATTATACTAATCCCCCTCCTGTTACCCTCTCTTGTCATCTTATGCCCCCCACAACTCTCATCCAACGCCCCTCTGCATAATTCAAATGTCCTCCAGAGGGCAGTATCACTGATTTAGATTAATGTAATTCTAATTACCTCATCTTTTATGTAAGAGTACATGCGATAATTTGTTTTCCATAATTCTTCTGTGGCATCTACATAAAAACCGGCTCCAGTGCCAAAATCCCAGCTCTCATCTTCTCCTTGAATATTGCATCCACCTGCCATGGGAAAAAAATGTTATATCAATAATCAGCAAAGTACAGGAACAGAGGCTGATGTTTTGACTTCATGAGGAGGAGGGCTAACCACAGGGCTAGGGGGAAAATAGCTATCTCAAAATCAACAATATCTTCTGAAACTAACTGCTATGCAGAAAAATCTACCTGGTAACTCTAAAATCCTTGCAGAAACTTTGCTGAGCTGCGGAAAGTCAGTCAGTTCTGAAACTTTAAGTAAGGGCTCAATAACTGGCTTTGTGTTTGGTAAGAAAAGACAGATATTCAATGTAGATGCACATTGTTTCCCAGTAACACGACTTCTTGGAAAAACTTATTACGGTATGACTGTTACACCAGAAAGAGCCCACTGGGAAAATATTCACCTTATGTAGGAATGTAGCCATTATAGTTCATGACCTAGTCTTAGAATTATACCTACAGGACCTCCTTCAAAATCTATCTGCCATTCGTATTGATGAAAAAAACCCCAATGTGCTAAATTTAATGGCTGCCAGTGGAGCAGGATCACCCAGTCACTGATGATGATGATGATATTATTATTATTATTATTATTATTATTAATAATAGTAGTAGTAGTAGTAGTAGTAGTAGTAGTAGTAGTAGTAGTAATAGTAATAGTAATAAAGTTGGAAGGGACCTTGGAGGTCATCTAGTCCAACCCCCTGCTCAGGCAGGAAACCCTATACCATTTCAAATAAATGGCTGTCCAGTCTCTTCTTAAAAACTTCCAGTGTTGGAGCATTCACCACTTCTGGAGGCAGGTTGTTCCATTGGTTAATTGTTCTAACTGTCAGGAAGTTTCTCCTTAGTTCTAGATTGCTTCTCTCCTTGATTAGTTTCCATCCATTGCTTCTTGTCCTGCCTTCAGGCGCTTTGGAGAATAGCTTCACTCCCTCTTCTTTGTGGCAGCCCCTGATAAACTGGCTACAGTTATACACAAGAAGCCCATCACCCAAAATGATCTGCTGTTCAGCCTCATTGCTAGACAAGCTACTCAATGACAGCTACTTCATTTCAGGAGCAAAATTTAGAGAAAGCAGGACAGGAGGAGAATATTTTCCGCTCTTAATGTTGAGAAAATTTAAACCAGTTATTGTCAAAAGTAGCAGCAGATACCCTAAACATGACATTTTCAACAGATAAAATAAGTACTATTTATACACGTATTTGTACCTGCAGATAGTCCTCACCTTACAACCGTAATGAAGCCTGCCCAGTCATAAATTAGGTTACCCACATGACCAACCCAATTCTATAACCTACTTTGCAGCAAGTGTTAAGTGACTGCAGCAGTCATTAAATGAACCAACAGTTTGTTATGGGGCCAGTTTTGCTGAAAACTGAAAATAAATTCCAGTTTGCCACAAAACTGTCGAACTCTCCCACATGATCACAGGATGCTGCAGACAGCCATAAACGTAGGACAGTTGCCAAACACCAGGTATGTGGTCATGTGACCATGAGGGGACAGCAGCCACTGGAACTTCGGAACTGAGTTCTAAGTACCCCCAGGGAGGTCCACTGTAATTTTGAATAGTTGCTAAATAGCTGGTTGTAAATTGAGGATTACCTGTACAACCTGGATTAAGTCTACTAGAGTCAGAACATCTGTATCGAAGCAATGAGTAAACCAGTTTAAAAGCTGGTGCTCTTTAATAAACCACTTACGTGGGCTGGTATCTGGAGCGACCACAATAAGGCCATGTTCAGCTGCGGCTTGATGGAAACCAGCTTTAGATATAAAGTTTTGTTCTGTACACGTTAGCCCTGAGAAGAGAGCAGAGCACCTTAATATTACAAGCACTGCCAACAGCATTCTTTATCCCTAGGCCAGGAAGGTATTCTCTGGGCCTAAATAAGAGAACATTCCTGGTAACATTTTCATTTCATGGGGGGAAAAAATGAATCTCTTATTTGGATTCTAGATTCCAATGATCAGATCTAGTTAGGTATTTATATACACAAGTGTTCCTCAATTTTGGGAACTTTAAGAATTCTAGGAGTTGAAGTCCACATATCTTAAAGTTCCCAAGGCTGAGAAACACTGTATATACTGGTGGTGGCGAACCTATGGCACGGGTGCCAGAGGCGGCACTCAGAGCCCTCTCTGTGGGCACGCACACCGTCACCCCAGTCCTAGGCCTTCAGCTGGGTTTTATAAAACCTTTTTGCTTTAGGCGTCCGCCGCCGTGTACAAAAAAAAAGGTTCAATCAATCGGTCAATTTCAACTTCTCGTGGGAAAAAAAAATCTTGCAAAGTTGGAATTGATTGATTGAACTTTTTAGTCCCACCCAGTCTGCCGTTACCACCGCAGCCACGCCCAGCCAATGGGCCACACCCACCCGGCATCCGACGATGGATAAGTGGGTTTTGGGTTGCAGTTTGGGCACTCGGTCTCTAAAAGGTTCGCCATCACTGGTATATACTGTTCCAATCACCAGGTTCTGGCTAGTTTACAATCATCATAAACAAATAAGACACAAATTCATAAAACTCCCAGAACCGCTGCAATGATTCTCAGGCAAGCTAAAATAAGGAAAATAAAAAAGTAGTAACTCTCCTTGCCCCCCCCAAGCCCCCCAAATCAGAACTGCTACAGTCCAATAAATACTCAATTGTATACAATAATTTAGATTGAGAAGTAGTATTCAATGCAGAGAAGGTCAGTAGTGAAATCAAGGGCCTTTCTTTAATTCCTTGATGCTACAAACAGAGAGGATGTATGGCTCCCTTTTGCTAAGAGATCTACTGTAGGGAAGTCCCAGAGCTTGTCAACATGTGACAGATCAGCAGAAAGAGAAACAAAGCTGGAAGGCATCTCTGACCAAGGATACCTTTCATGTCTGTCTGTCTCTATCTCTATGTTTCCCAGATATAAACATCTATTTCAACAAGCCAGAGTATTAGAAAGATCTCAAATTCTGCCTAATACTCAACAAGGCTCAGCTGGCAATACAGAAAATCTGTCTTCTTCAATACTGATTCACATGTAAAAGGCACACAAGGATTCCTAACCTCCGGCCACATGCTACTCTGTTTTAAAGAGCTGTCTTAGTTATACTAAATAAACAACTGAATTTTAACCATCATAACCAGGCTTTTCACACAATAACTTCAAAATACTCACCTGACAGCCAGTACAACACAGGACATTTCTCAGTTACTGCCTTTGGCGGCAAATAAATCCCAAACTTCATTTTACATTTCAGCTCCACACTGTTAACAGCAATATTTCAGTTAAGACAGAACATTTTTTTAAGTCTAATGTTTTTACTTGCCCGTTTATTACTACTTCCAGCAGTTTTACAATTTACTCAGAGAATTCTGGCTTTGGGGGCTGATTAATATATAATAAACACTAAATCATGAGTGTCCGCCCTTGCTTGGGCTGCATTGAATGAAGAGGAATTGTCTTGGGCCACATATAAATATATATAATATAGTTAATGTATATAAATAACAAACTTCCCTTATTTTTTAATATTTTTATTATATCTTATGGGGGTCTCATTATTATCTGTCCCGGGCCGCATGTGGCCCATCTACTCTAGGTTGGACACACCTGCACTAAATAATCTAATCTAATCTAATCTAATCTAATCTAATCTAATCTAATCTAATCTAGCCTAGCCTAACCTAACCTAACCTAACCTAACCTAATCATGCATTTAAATTAGAGTTTCTAAAAATTCATGTTTGAACCAGATCTTTTTATCATGAGTGTCTTCTTCTTGCAGGGAGAAACTATAGAACTAATTTGGCAGAAAATAATTAAGGAAAAACTTAAATAATTAAGTTAAAAACTAACTTATTGACACTTGTAAAAGGAATGGGAGGCACTCCAGCACAGAGACTGAAGGAAACAGAGTAGGAGCACCACATCAGAAATAACATGTTATCTTTTCAAGCCAACCAACATTTTAAACATAAAGCCTAATAAGCCAAAATGATGTAGCATGAAAATAAAACTGCTAATAGAGAGTCAATTTGGTGTGCTGGGGTTAAGGCATCAGACTAGAAACCAGGAGACCATGAGTTCTAATCCTGCCTTAGGCACGAAAACCAGCTAGGTGACTCTGGCCCAATCACCCTCTCTTTAGCCCAACTATCTCTCACAGAGTTGTTATCCTGGGGAAAATAAGGGGAGGAAGGAGTATTCGGTATATTCACCCCCTTGAGTTATTTATAAAAAAAACTAAAGGTGGAATTAAAAAATTAATGTCATTACAGAACACACAATAATATTTAACTATTCTTTTAGTATCACCACTACCAACATATTATTGGAAAATTGACAAGCACATTTCTAGTGGGTTTAAAGGTGGGTTTAAGCTATAAGGAAAAGAGCTAGGAAGAGACTTAGTTAAAAAAAAAACCAGCATAATGCTTTTTGGAATGCATCTTCTATTAACAGAAGAATCTTGAAGAAGTGAAGATTTCAAAAAAAAAAAATTATGGGGAGGGAAGCATTTGTTTGCTGATTTTTTCCCCACTGTACTTTCTGTTCCAAAGAGACCATTTGGTACAACACCGGGAGTAGATGAAGAAAAGGTAATTTGATAAACATTGCTTTTCCTGTCCTTTCCATTCACAGGAATCTTTGCTAAATCACAAAGTCTCCTCTAATCAGGACCTACCAAAAATGTCAAGATGATAAATCCAGAATTCTCTTTCTACAAAAGCGCTGCTCTCTATTCTAGAAGCTCTAGTCCCAATACAACTAAAAAAAACCCCAATATTTTGGCAAAGGATTATAAATGTAGAAATCCAAGAAAGAAAATTAGTTTCAATAATGCTTAGCACTCCTGATCCATGTTAGAACAACCACCGATGCTGTCATTTTTTAAAGAAAATTTGCCCACATTAGTTATAAATGGACTATTCAGACTAGCAGCATTCTTTAATGCAAGTTTCTTCATAAGTCTCCCTGCTATACATAATGCAACTTCTTCCAAACCAAATGTGTATAGAATCTCAAGTTAGTTGAACTTTGGTGTTATGAAAGTTTACGTTCCACTGATTTCAGCCAAACTTAGATGCAAACTTAATTAATCTCGATTTATACCATGCTGGACCTTAAAGAAGCAGGACAAGAAGAGTATTGACCACTTTGAACTTTGCTATTGGAGAAGATTCTTGAGAATGCTGTGGACAGTCAAGAAAGCCAAACTGATGCATCCTTGAACAAATTAACCCAGAATTCCCATTCAAGACACAAATGACCAGGCTCAGATATCCTATTATATAAAGACCCAGCTCTCCAGAAATGGCTTTAATGCTGGGGAAGGTGGAAGGGAAGAGAAGGACAATCAGCAGCAAGGTAGATAAACTCAGTTACAGTGGAGATGAGTGCACCATTGGGAGACTTGAAAGAACAGGTTAGGTCGTCATGGAGAAAATCTATGTGATCACTAAGAATTGAAAATAGCTTGATGGCACACAATCAATCAAATAAATAGAATGTTAGTGCTCTCCTTTTTTATTTTGAATATGTTTTATTGATTTTTAACATAATCACCTTAATATTTGGTAAACAGCGTGTTGTCTGGGTTAGTATTTAAAAAACAATCAATGACAATTAATGTCTATACTTCTATAGTCCTTATTATGGCTTTGCTTGATTTTCTCTTCTTCCAATAATATTCTCTTTTGCCAACCTTAAATTAATACAGTTCTTATTATTTGAATAAATGACAATTAAATATAAACATTTTGCTCATGTTTCTGCAAATAATAATCATATCAATATAAAATTTCTTTTCTGATTAATCATCTTGGTTGCCTTATCATAGATCCTGTTTATAAAGTTCTTATTTAAATTTGTTTTCCCCACAATATTCAAAGCATTCTTACTGGTTAAGATTTTCTCAAAATTAGTTACAGTTAAGTATTTAAATCTTTTTTCTCATACAAGCCATTCCAACATTTTTACATTTCTCATATCTTAAAAAAAGAAAAAAGAAAAAAGAAAAACAGAGAAAACATTTCTTTTATATAAACCATCCCAACATTTTTATATTTCTCATATCAAACAACAAAACACAAAAGAAAAAAGAAACAGAAATACTATGTTACTTGAGGGGTTCATCCCTCTTAAACTAATCTTCATTTATATCCAAATTCTATTTCTTTAACCATATTCAAACAAATGTTTAATTTTTAAATATTCCCTCTGGTAAATCCCATCATCTAGTTTCTTAATTCTCACTTTAGCCTCATTTTTTGCTAAACATCTTTCCTGAAGAGAAAGATGAAAGATGTTAGTGCTCTCCTTTGGATGAATTCTGTTTACAAGGGAAATTTGCTTGTTCTCTTCGTTTTGAAAGAAACATATTCTCTTTCAAGTCTTTCTATCCAAATGTTTTCACTGCTACTTTTACAACTGCAGTGTTTCAGTCATTTTATCTGTCTGTCTATGTAACTTGTGATCAGTTTGCTAACAAGAAGACAGTATAAAATTATTTAAATAAATAGCATATTAACCTGTCATGTTCAAACACCTTCTGAAAACCTCCAAAGCATTTGTTGGTAGAAACTTCCTTCAAGGCCATGATCTCTGCTGAGGGAAAAAAAATAAATTTCATAAGTTAATTTTCTTCAGCCAAACCATACACTTGCGTATAAACACGTTAGCAATATTTAAGTTGCTAAAAAAAAATCATAGATTTTGAAATAACAAAACTGCTTTAAAGTGCTAACATGAAAACATACATCACATTTAAAACGATATTATCTCCCATCAACCTTCATTTTTCTCCCTTCCTCTTCACAGCTGAAAACAATTAAAACTCTTTTCATCGCATACAGTATTTCTTGCTAAGCAGAAACTTTCACAAATCAGTAAGTCAATAAATGGAAGTGCAGAAGACACGAGTAGTAGCTACTTTAAAATAAAGAGGGCTTGTAGGACTAAAGATACTGGATTTAGGATGAAAGAGACTCAAATTCAAGTCCACCCTCAACAATGTAAACTGACTGGATTAGTTTAGATCTACTGTTAAGGGGAAATTGAGCAAAGGAGTGCTATATCCACTTTATTATTGCTTACTATTTTATAACCCACTTTTCACTTAAGATTTCAAAATAAAAAAAAGTATACAGACTTCTTTCCTTTTTTTTCTTGGTGTGAGATGGATTGAGAAAAGGTAACTGCCCAACATTATCCAGTGAAAGTCTGTGGCTGAGGGTGGACTAGAATCTGAGTCTTCTGATCTTAGTTTGATACCTTAACCACTACACCACACTGCATCTTACCTTGAGCTTCTGGAAGAGTAGATGGGGATAGAAATCACCCGCTAAATGAGATAAAATAAAAGCTTAGAAAGCAGAATTATTCCAGTACTGCCGATCTTTTCCAACCAATATAGTTGACTGAAAGCTTTAAACTTTCATGAGCTATCAGGATAGCCTTCTCTGCCTTCTCCCCATCCTAATTTAAAGTCTATATGAATCAAACCACTCTATGGATCTGATGAAGTGAGTTACAGCTCACAACCTATGCCTTTTAATAACATCTGTTAGTTACAAGAAGTACTATCAGATCCTTCTGATTTTTTGTTATCAGACCTGGTGCTTTGCTAACATTTGACACAGAAACTCTTATTACTTCAGTCAGAATCCATGGCCCTTCAGGAGGGTGGGGAAGCACTCTTATATTAATATTTACAATTGCTTTACAAGCCCTTGAAAAGGAGGAGAGGTTTTGGAACACAGCCTTGCTCAAGGCCTAACTCAAATTAGCCTGTGGTCTACTTTTGGAGGTTGGGGTCCATGCCAGGGATAGAAATCAGACTGAATTCCATTTAGAAGTTCCTGCCAAGAAACTAACTGAAAAATGCTGTGGAGAGGGAAGGCGAAAATTCAGCTCTTTTGCATTTACAGTACTTACATCCATTTACTACTATTTTCATTTTAATTTCTTCCCAAAACTTTGCAGAAAATGAACCAACACTACTTTTGATTTTTCCTTCCAGTATTTGTGCTCCATGCAAACTGAATCTGATAAATGATTTTTGCCATAATAATTGCTGTTCATAGGAAGGGGGGGATGTCATAATAATGCTTGATTTCCAATTTACCTAGAAATGATAGTTTTACTTCTGGAATAACCATTTACAAAATGAAAGCTTAGTATGGGTTTTGTTCATCAGTCATACCCGAGCCGTTTAACACACACATCTTAAAACTTTTCCATCATTTTCATCCATTTAACATGGCACAATTAAAGCTACGTAACACCAGACTGTTGATTGGCTTGCTGAGCAACAAGCCACAACTGAAAGCCACAATAGTAGGAGTCTGCCCAATCCATTAAAACAAAACCAAAATAAAATAAATCACAGGTTGGCTTAGCAAAATGCCTATAGCTATCCAGGGAGCATTTCAATTTTTCTCAAGTAGATGAAGTGAGCAGAAATATCCTGAATCCTCTCTCATGCAAGCAGGATCCATACCACAAAAGGAAATATAATTCACTCAGTTCTGCTTAAGATACCACTGAAAATGGGAAATTCCCCAGTTCAGTTTTCAACGATGTTATTATCCCTGTTTGCTCTTCGTACGTTCAAAGTTTTTGGCATCAGAATTACTTCTCAAAGAGGGGAACAGAAGCATCCACAAACAATATCTTGGAGTTCTGCTCTTTAGAGATTCCTTAAAATGGCATGATGCAACCAGGACAGAATGAGCAGCATCAGAAATAAGGTTACCAATTAAACACCTACATTTATGGCTTTTGCATCTTCACATTACACTTAAATGCAAGAATACAGGTTGTGTAATTAAGAAAAACTCGGTATATTAAGAATAAGGGGGAAATGTTCTGGTGAAAAAAGTAATCTTATACAGGTAGTCCCCGACTTACGACAATTGAGCCCAAACTTTCGGCTGTTGAGTGAGAATTTATTAAGTGAGTTTTGCCCCCTTTCAAGACATTCCTTGCCACAGTTTTTAAGTGAATCACTGCAGTTGATCAGTTACTGACCTGATTGTTAAATGAATCTGGCTTTCCCATTATCAGAAGGTTGCAAAAGGTGATCACATGACCCCGGGATGCTACAACGGTCATCAGTATGAACCAGTTGCCAAGTATCTGAATTTTGATCACCTGATCATGGGGATGCTGCAAAGGTTGTAACTGTGAAAAATGGCCATAAGTCACTTTTTTTCAGTGTCGTAACTTTGAACGGTCACTAAATGTACCGTTGTAAGTCGAGGACTACCTGGCAAGGTTGTTCAACTTTAAGAAAATCATGTCTCCCTTTTCTTAGTCTTGTCATTTCCTGAATTTTTTTTTTTAAAAATCTCATATATCAGTGGTGGCGAACCTATGGCACGGGTGCCAGAGGCAGCACTCGGAATCCTCTCTGTGGGCACATATGCGGTTGCCCCAGCCTCACCTCCCCCCATGACCCCCTCCTCACCAGCAGCCCCCCTGGAGGAGAGTTGCCCTTGAGCGTGGCCCACGCAGAGCAGCGCAGCCAAAGACATGGCAGCCAGGCAGCATAGACAAGACTCTGCTCTCACACCCCATTGTGCAGTTGATTCTGCAGGGCACGGGCAGAGGGCGTGACCACCATAGCGCTGCTGGGCTGCCTGGGCGATCTGCGGCGGGCCCTGGAGGCAGTGAGTGGTCCTGCAGGCAGGCGGCGCGAGGGATGGGGGGCAGAGCAGGGGGTGGGGCCAGTTTTTGGGCACTCTAAAAGGTTCGCCATCACTGTCATATATCATCTGTGCTGGTTTATATCTAAAGATCATCAAAACACCCTTAGGCTGCTTCCCCCCAGCTTGAGATATACTGGCACTGCAAACCTCAGTGCCATATCTAGAACAGGGCTATAAAAATATAATAGGGAGAGAAGCTGAATTATTCAGTTGTTTAATGGTGCTAGTGCAACACTAAAGCACAAGGTCTCGTGTTGGGCAATGTCTTGGCAAAAGCAGGGGCAAGAGCATGGCACATCCATGTTCTATCAAGGGGTTGGTGTCTCCTATTTCTCCCATTCCAAATTACAGCATGACCCACAGATAAATTCAGGTTTTCTCCACACAAAAAGTAAGAAGAAAATAAAGAGGGCAATTGAACATGAAGACTAAATTGTTTTTTTTTTGTTCCCTAGGGCAAGGGTAGGCAACCTTGGCTCTTTTATGACTCGTGGACTTCAACTCCCAGAATTCCTGAGCCAGTATTCCAGCAGGCTCAGGAATTCTGGGAGTTGAAGTCCACGAGTCATAAAAGAGCCAAGGTTGCCTACCCTTGCCCTAGGTCCAGGAAGTCTGCAAAACACCCTTGTCCATAACCCAATGCAGAAACATAGGATTACAATTAGTCAATCATGACAATAGCAAGAGATTCCAGGAAACTGGTCTTCAACTGAAGAATCAAGGTCACAACTACATTAAGCCTGATTTTAAGGTGGGTTATAATAGCGATGCTATCATCATGCCAATCAACAGCGATACACACAAATATACATTTCATGCAATGACACAGTAAACAAATCTCACATCTAAAATGTACGATAATGGTAATAAGTTACCAGGAGAAAGAGCAAGCGTTGTTTACACTGTGACATTAAAGCAAATAAATGGTCTTACAGTTTTCTGGCTCTTACAGTGACAGGTTTGCAAGTATGGGGAAGTAAAAAGAGAAAAGTATAAAAATGATACTCAGCAAGGAAGCATACTGCACTATACACAAACTGCAGACTACCAACATTCAGGCCAAATCACGCAGATTAGAGCAAAAGAGAAAATTATGTGACAATATTGCTAGGTCCAGGATATCTTTCTTTCCCACAAGCCTCTGACTTATATAAGATTCTTTTGCGCATGAGGATGAATACTGCATTCAGTTCTGGTCACCACAATACAAAGAAGATGTTGAGACTCTGGGAAGAGTACAGAGAAGTGCAATAAAAATGATTAGGAGGCTGAAGCCTAAAACATACCAAAAACGGTTACATGAATTGGATATGTCTAGTCTAAAGAAAAGACTGGGGGGAGGGGCACAGTAGCTCTTTCCAATATTGGAAGGGCTCCTACAAAGATGAAGGGGTCAAATTATTTTCCAAAGCACTAAAAGGCAAGACAAGAAACAATGGATGGAAACTAATCAAGGAGAGAAGCAACCTAGAACTAATGAGAAATTTCCTAATGGTGAGAGCAATTAACCAATGGAATAGCTTGCCTTCAGAAGGTATGGGTGCTTCGTCATTGAAGGCTTTCAAAAAGAGATTGGACAACCATTTATCTGAATTGATATAGGGTCTCCTCCTTGAGCAGGGGGTTGCACTAGAAGACCTCCAAGGTCTCTTCCCACTCTATTCTATGTTCTATGTTTGTAACAATTACTGGAGTCCAAGAAGATTTGTTTTGACAAGGATGGGCTTATAATAATATTAGTAAAAACCTCAAAACAGACAAATTAATAGAAAATGAAGAAGCTAAAGTACTACTACTAATAATAATAAAGTTGGAAGGGACCTTGGAGTTCATCTAGTCCAACCCCCTGCTCAGGCAGGAAACCCTATACCATTTCAGACAAATGGCTGTCCAGTCTCTTCTTAAAAACTTCCAGTATTGGAACATTCACCCCTTCTGGAGGCAGGTTGTTCCACTGGTTAATTGTTCTAACTGTCAGGAAGTTTCTCCTTAGTTCTAGGTTGCTACTCTGGGACTTTAGAATACAAACAGTCAAGCATGTGGCATACAACAACCCAGACTTAACAACTGTTGATAAGAAAGACAAAAAGCCTGGACAGTGGACATTGCAGTACCCGGGGACAGCAGAATAGAAGAGAAAGAATTGGAGAAAATCACACAATACAAAGACCTGCAAATTGAAGTAGAATACCTATGGCAAAAGAAAACAAAGATAGTACCAATGGTAATAGGTGCCTTGAGTGCAATCCCAAAACATCTGGAGCACCACTTGAATACCATTAGCATTTACAAATTTACCATCAATTAACTGCAAAAGGCAGTTTTATCAGAACAGCTTACATCCTGCAAGAAACTATTAACACCATCAAACAACATCTGCGTATCCCAGGTCCTTGGGAAGGACTTGATAGGTAGACAAAAATGCCAAATCCAGTCTGAACATCTGGCTGACTGTACAATGGACCATATTAAATGTATATGCTGTCCAACTCCTAGTAACTCTGAGCCATTTATTTAATCAGCAGCTTGCTTAATTTTCATATGCCAGGCTGCTATGGGACAATCTAATATTTTTCTCTCCCATCTATAAATGAAATGACAGATGATAATCTCTGCCAGTATTATCCTATACAGGTAATCCTTGATTTATGACCATAATTGTGCCCAAAATATCTGTTGGTAAGTGAAACATTTGTTAAGTGAGTTTGTTCCATTTTATGACCTTTCTTTCCATAGTTGTTAAGTGAATCACTGCAGTGGTTAAATTAGTCAAACTGTTGATAAGTGAATTTGGCTTCCCCATTGACTTTGCTTGTCAGAAGGTTACAAAAGGGAATCGTGCGCCCCCGGGGAAACTGCAACCGTCGTAAATATGAGTCAATTGCCAAGCATCTGAATTTTGATCACATGACCATAGAGATGGTACAACAGTTGTTAAGTGTGAAAACTGGTCATAAGTCACTTTTTTCAGTGCCATTGTAACTTTGAACAGTCATTAAATGAACTGTTATAAATCGAAGATTACCTGCATTCCCACATGTACATACAAAAAGATGCCTTGTAGATTAAGTAGCACTGAATTTGTACCATGAAGTGAGGACTAAATGTCCAGTAAATGGCACTACGCTGTAAGGATTGTAGTGCAATTTACATTTCCTTTAATAGATTGTAAGAATGACTTTATTCAATAAAAAGTCCATGAAGTACATTCTTCATTGTTCTTTTAAAAATTATTCTACAGATAGAAAAGAGTCCTTGCACAACTTGCTAATGACATTTTTAAATATTGTCTTTCCACAGGACCACAGGAAGAGGTATAGGTTTTCTGGAAACTGTTGAAGTGAGTACTATCCCAATTGACATTTTCATCTCCACATCCATTGCCCACACATATTACTTGATATGAAAACAATTAGATTGAGTCTATGATATGAGATTTGAATAGTTCTTTTAAAGAAACTAAATGCTCAAATAAGAAAAATCTTTTTCATCAGTAAAAAAATCATTCAAGTTTTTATAGCAAGTATATATTCTTGCTACTAGATTTTTTTTTCATACTTGTTCCCCTAGTCCAGTATGGAATGATGAGCACATATTAGAAGTTTTATATGTAATTTTATGGGTTAGAACCAAGAGACTGTGAGTTCTAGTTCTGCCATAGACGTGAAAGCTGTCTGGGTGACTTTGGGCCAGTCATTTTCTCTTAGCCTAGGATGTCAGGCTCAATGTCAGGCTTTGGCAGCAAACCAGTCAGACATTTTCTGTTGCAACCAATGGATCAACACTTTCTTTAAAAAAAAGCAGGGCTTCCACTTGTGGGAAAAACACTAGAAAGAAAAATGTAGGGGTTGAAACAGCAACAACATACAATACGACCTGGCTGGCCACATGAATCTGACAACACAGCATTTAAAAGTCAACAGTATTCTATAATTAGTTTATGGGGAGACTCCATCATACGTGCAACATAAAAATAACTCACAATTCTGCTTAAGTATCTATTATGTATAGAATCCAATTTGATTAATGCATCTTCATGTACTTGTTCCAATTATATATTTTGCATTTGTATATGAACGTGTTGTTTTAAATTGTAAGTTGCCACATTTTTAACAGGCACGGCCATCTGTGAGTTGGCAATGCTGTGAGTTGGCAATCAGTGAGACAGGCAATGCTGAAAAGTGAGCAGGGCCGACTCCTAAATCTTGTTTTACTTTTCTCCTTTTTTTGGGGGGGGGGGGTATTTAAATTGGTGTGTAATTGTAAAACAAAACGGTTGGGAGACTGCAGGCTGCCCGGGGGGGCTTTGACAGCTATCTCTATTCTCCATTTGCAGTTTCCTCTACTAAAAGCAAAGCTGAAGTCTCTCGTTTTAATAGCCTTGTAACTCTAACGTCCATATTTAAGAATCACGTGGAAAAATTAGCAGGATATCATTAATTTATCCCAACTACTAAAACTGTTTAAAAGAAGCTCAGCGGGTGAAAATATACGTAATTTATCCCTCAACTCAAAGCGGGAGTGTGCACATATTGTTGCCCCTTCCCCTTTTAAATACATAAAGCGTAGTTTGCACATCTACATTTCAGCATAAAGAAATAAACTCCAGCTCACTAATCTTTTTATAATGATTAGGGAAAGACGGGAAAAACCCGCACCAAGGCTAGAGCGCTCACCTTTATAACGGGCTTGCAATTGTTGCTTGCGCTAGAATTAATCACTCCAGGCCCCAGATGGAATGAATCAAGGTGACTGAATTATAGCACCCTGCTTAGAGTCTCTTCCTCACTCCGGATAGGCTCACCCACCCAACCCCAATGCTTTTATGGGATTCGTAGTTCTCTAAACCCTTTGTTTGCCTGATTCAGAACGAAGACGAGCACTCAATCTCCCAAGAAGCTTTTCGCGATCCCGTGGAAGCTGCGGACTGAGCATGCGCACGTCAGTGTGCCTGTTTCCATAGGCGGCCGCTGCAGTGCTTCAATGGGGGCTCAGGATCATTTTCGGCTGCGGTTGTTTGCAGGACTCGGAGGGGCTGGTTTGTTTCTGTTGTTGATAGTACTGTATAGAGTCGGATCTGAGTTGGAGGTGGGTTGGCAAGCCTGATAAAATAACAACAGCCAGTCATGTATGTCTCTGTATAGCAGTGTTCAAAAGGCTTTGTCGCTTGTAGAAATGCAACGATTATGCCATTTTTAGACCGTATTCACGTTTTAATTCGCTCAGATGTAGATTCAGTTGTAAATAAGGCTGCCAGATTTTTGCATCGCAGACCTGATAGTTCTAACAATGGGTTTTGAGCAAATAATTGCAAATAATAAAAAATATATATTGTCTTATCTCTTGACAATCTTAAATTATTAATTGATTAAGAATCATTGAATAAAGTGAAAGCCCTGGTAAAATAATTTTGGGTATTGAGTCCAATCAACCCCCCAAAAACCAAATTTGCTATTACCCTTTTTGAAGATATGTTGAATTATAATTGCCCTCACCCTCAGGCAGCATGATCAGTGGATTAATATTGTGGCATAAAATAACACATCTAAAACACAACTCAAATAATTATATTGTTTAGTTCATTGTGTCAATGGAAAATGGAGCAAGGGCAAACAGCAGAATTTTCTTTGGACCTACTTTACATATTAATTTTGGTATTTATTTAAAAGAAAAAATATTAACAAACCTATGAGTTTATGAAATGCGGGTGATAGCTGAAATGAAATTTAAAAAAAATATATTTAAAAAATTCAATAGATGAGTTAATTGAAAAGTGTCATGGAGTGTCAGCTGAAAATAAAACCAAAAAAGGAAATGAGACAGAAGTGTGGGAATTGACTGGCTATGGCTCTTGGGAGCTTAAATAAATATTCTTAATGCTGGGGGGGGGGGGGGGGAGAAATAGTTGGAGGTTAGCTTGGGCCAAGTAATGCAAAGTTAATAACTTTCTTCTTTATATTCAGAATGTTCAGAATAGAAAGTTAATAACTTCCTTCTTTATGTTTCAGGAGAAGAGGAAAACTTGTGTCCTCTCCACATACCTCCCTGCTCAAATTATAAAAATAAAAATATTAAGGTTTGAGGCTGGCAATTCTCTGAACAGTGTCTCTAAGACACTTGCAAAGGCTCAGTATGAGGAGAAAAAAATCGATCATTTCCTCATTTCGGTTAGCTTTATAAGGCTCTTCTGAGGTTCTTGATGCCATTTAGAGTGGTGTCCTTGTGGGATATCTCTCCCAGCTGCTATGCTTATCCATAAATGGTTTTAGTTTACTTTTCTCCCGATAGCTATAGCATTCCATTTTATTGTATCTACAGTATCACTCCTTTTGTTACACTAAGCTTTAGAGTCTGAGGAAGTACAATGCAGTGGCATCAGCTCTGTTTTTCCATTCAAGTTGAAGCTATGGAAAATCTGAATCAGTGTCTGACATTTAGGAATGAATACAGTGAGAGCCATACACTGAAATCTAATCCAAGGAAATTTTATTTTTATTTATTTATATTTCCTATTTCTAAACTGCTCATCTCCCTCAGATACCAATGGGATATAGTTTGCCTAACCTGGAAGATGTCTTTCATTATCTTTTAAATGGAACTGTATTTCTGATATGGAACAGTTTAAGGATATTATTTAAGACCTCATCTTTCATCAAGTGCTGGTCCAGCCTATTTTAACCCGAATAAGGATAATTTAGTACAGTCATAAGAACTTAGGAAGGGCCCAGCTGGATAAGACCAAAAGCCTGAATAATCCAAAATTCCATTCCACAGTTATTGACCAGATATGGGTAAGAAGCCCTAAAAAAGGGCCTGATGCAGCAGCCACATATCCTTATATTTAAAATGAAATGACTTGCAATTCATGATATTCAAAATGAAATGGTCTGTGATTCTGGAAGACAACGTATTTCTCTCATAACCTGTAGCTATTGTTTGGCTGATCCTTGTTTATAAAATTGATTGCTCTCCTTTTACGGTTGTCCAAGTTGACAACCATCGCTACATTTTGTAGCACATTCCGTTATTCAAATAGGTTCTGTATAAAATTATATTTCATTTTACCTGTTCTTGAATCACTGCCCAGTTCTATTACCTCTAGATTTGTCCACATGGCACACTTTTCTGTACCTCTTGACATTTTTTCATGTAGTGCTTTTCTAGAACCAGATATGTCAGAGGTTCCTTAATGAGAATTGCTCTGACTCTGCCGAGAATGTGCAGATTATAACTCCCTGAATTAATCAGCCGACATGATTATTGCTGAAAATTCTAGGAGTACATATAAAAGTAGGGCATTCAAGGGAAGGATGCTGTAGTCTTTTGATAATTTTGGTTGATGCTTTGTGCTCTTTTTATGGTTCTTTAATTTCTTTCTTTTGGGGTAGTAACCAAAGCTGTAACTTGTACTGTACAATATTCCACATGTGATTACATTTTTTTTCCTTCCATTCAATCATGTCTGATTCTTGGAGACTGCCTAGACAAGTCTCTGCAATTTTCTGGCAAGGTTTTTGAGAAATGATTTGCCACTGCCTCCTACATAGGACTGAGGGAGAGTGACTGGCTCAAGGTCACTCAGCTGGTTTTGTGCCTAAGGTAGGACTAGAATGGTCTCCTGATTTCTAGCCTGATGCCTTGCACATTACACCAAACTGATTACAAAGTATATCCATGCAAAATCCAACAGTATAATATTTAAAAGTTTTATGTTGTGAATTCAACTAATATAGCACCTGTGTTTGGCGGCTATGCGTATTTGCTTTCAAGTATTGACGATAAGTGCTATTTGAGTGCCCTGCATATTGAGAAGCATCTTTGCCAAAGTGTTACTTACAGTAGTTCTTTTTATAAATGAACAGTTCACAATCGGTCGTAAACTGATAATTCAGAGCACCTCACTGAATCACCTCCGATGTTGGAGTGTTTTGTGCTAATATGCAAGATTCACACTTGTTTAGCAAATCGTATCTGCTAATTTAACATTCAGTTTCCCAATCTGAAGGGAGCCTTTTGAACTATTTCACTTTCCTTTTTAATTCTGAATTATTTATGCATAAATAAGCTTGTTAGATCTTCAAAAGCCTGCACTGTTTTCTTTCCTTCAAGAATTTCTATTTATACTAGCCTTCCTCTGTTGAATATCATTTACATTTAGTGAGACTGAAACTCCCAAGAAGTCTCAAGCAGATTTCCATAATATGGAAATTATGGGAAATGCAGTTCAAACGCATCTTTTGAAAACTATAGTATATAAACCATGCTTTCTGATTAATCCCTATTCATGTGCTGCTGTCCAACAGGATTTACCTTAATAGAATGATGTTGATTTCCTGGCATTGCTTGATCTTTTCTAGCCAAGTAGAGAAGTCAAGCCATTGGATTTCACAGTATAAATACGGATGGTTTATGGTTTATGAGCGTATGGATAGTGACACATTCCAATTTTTCTCTGTGTTGTTGTCACTGGCTGATTTCTGCAAAGCTGAACAAGTTAGGTTGTGCAGGAGATACTCCCCCCCCCTTGTAAACTAGACTAGGAAGTTGAGAAAATTTCGAAGAATAAGAATGGAAAATCAGTTCCATATTATTGCCAGGTATACAAGTAGTTCTCAACTTACAACCATTCGTTTAGTGATCGTTCGAAGTTACAGTGGCACTAAAAAAGTGACTTATGACCATTGTAGCATCCTCATGATCACATGATCAGCATTTGGATGCTTGACAACTGGCATGTATTTATGACAGTTGCAGTGATCACCTTTTGCAGCCTTCTAACAAGCAAAGCAGGGTCATGTGATCACCTTTTGCAGCCTTCTAACAAGCAAAGTGAATGAGGATTCATTTAACCACCATGTTACTAACTTATCAAATTCAGTGATTCAGTTAACAACTGTGGCAAGAAAGGCCATAAAATAGGGCAAAACTCACATAACAACTGTCTTGCTTAGGAACAGAAATTTTGGGTTCAATTGTTGTCATAAGTTGAGGACTACCTATATGCATGTGTCTATCTGGAGAGAAGGAATTGAACTCAGCTGAGAAGGAAACAATACTTACTTAATCCTAACCCTTGTCTGGGTAAAGCTGCTTGAAAATGCTTTGAAGGTTTTTTTTTGTTTGCAAATTAATAAAGTTGTTTAAAGGGTGTTTTTTTTTCCTCAGCTAAATTAATACATATGATTGAAGGAGGAGGGTTCCCTCAAGCTGGACCTAAACATTTGTCTTTTAATTCTCTCTCAGCCTAATCTACCTCACTGGATTGTTGTTGGAAAAAAGAGAAGATAATGCAGCATATAAATCTCACAGAGAGGTGGAGTTATCCCTTTCTGGATAGGTCCATTTACTAGTGCAGTGGTGGCGAACCTATGGCACGGGTGCCAGAGGAGGCACTCAGAGCCCTCTCTGTGGGCATGCGCGTCGTCATCCCAGTCCTAGGCCTTCAGCTGGGTTTTATAAAACCTTTTCGCTTTAGGCCTCCGCTGCCATGTGCAAAAAAAAAAAAGGTTCAATCAGTCAATTTCAACTTCTCGCGGGGAAAAAAAAAGTTCTTGCAAAGTTGGAATTGATTGATTGAAGTTTTTAGTCCCACCCAGTCTGCCATTACCACTGCAGCCATGCCCACCCAATTGGCCACGCCCACCCAATTGGCCACACCCAGCCAATGGGCCACACCCACCCAGCACTCAACGATGCATAAGTGGGTTTTGGGTTGCAGTTTGGGCACTCAGTCTCTAAAAGGTTCGCCATTGCTGTACTAGTGACTGGAACGATGCTTCACAGTAAATCTGACCACCATTTAACTATTGTTTTTGTGTTTGATTTGGAAGGTGTTAAATCAATGGACTACTTATTCGTTGTGGCAGATACAGAAACCACTCTACAAGCTTGATCTAGAGTGGCCAAAGTTTCCAGAAGAATTTATTGGTCAAACATATTGTGTTGCTGTTGATCATCTCCAGGGATTAGTCTACGTGGGACAGGTAAGAAACAACAAGATCAAACTGTTTAAGGAGTAACAACAGTTGCCCAAGTTGTAGTTATTATATTAAGAAGATGAATAATAAAGTGTTGTAATCCTATAATGGTTCTGCTGCTCCTTCAAGTTATTTCACTTTTTATTTTAGAAAAAAGCTAATTAAGTGCAGATTTATCACTTGATCATAAATTGCTTTTTTTTTCATTTACACTTTTTGGTTTGGTTTACCATCTTCAAAGCTTACACATTGTAACTTTATCTTGATTTGGCTTAGTAATGTTCTAATTGGGTTGATTAATTATTTCTTTATTATATTTCCAATCTGCTCAGTTCCAAAATGACCCTGGGCAGTTTCATAGTTAAAAAAACATTACATTTAAAAAAATTGCATGCCTTTTTCCTATAGTTCTTCCAAATCGCACACAAAAAAGATGTACTTGAAATTAGCAGTTCAGTAGGACAATGGGACATCTGAGATTATCTAAAATATTTATTCTTCCAATTCTATGTAAAGCCCTTTATTTGGCTTCTGATGTCTGGGGGTTCCTTATTACAATATCAAAAATTATTCCCAGCCTTATTAATATCTAACCTGTTTCAATAACTTCACATTATTGTCTATTGTCTATCAAACTATGGTTTTCACTGAAAAACGGAGATACTTTCAAGTAAATGTTAGATTTTATAATTCCAGAGATGTGACTGTGTTTTTATTTTGGCAGTTTTCTTTCAGATTGCATCCAGATTCTCCTATTTCAGCATCTGATAGTACTTTGCTCAAATGTGCAGAGTTTTCTCACACTTTTTCTTTGAAGTCTCTGGTTTGCATAACATATTGTGAATTGGCCTAAAATACTACTTGAATCCAGGCCATAAGACACGTTGATCATGCTCTGAAATCATGACTTTGTATTTATTAGTTTATTCAGTGATGGTCCAATCTGTCATCTGAAGCATATGCTAGCATATAGACTTTGGACTTCTAAGAAATGGTGCAGGGTAGAAGGAATAAATTGGAGCTAATCCTACATAAATATGGATTGAATTAGGGGCACAGAGGAATGGGTGAGTTACCCTTCCCTTGTTATATATGCTGTGCTACAAGTCCCAGTTGGATTAATACGAGCTTGTAGTTTGAAAAATAAATGAAAATAAATCAGGAAGGCTGGTCATTCAACCAGCATAAAAATGCAGAAATTCTGATTTAAGACTGGTAAAGCATGGCATGCCATATTTGGCTTTTGTACATGTTCATTGACTAAATTTCTTACTGTGATCAACAATCTTTAGCATATTGTGTGAACACATCTGTACTTAATGTAAATTCCATTTTTTTTCAATATGTTACCCAAGAGGAATCTGATTGTTTCTTTAAGGTATATAGTCATCCATTTCATGTGACTTTATAAACCTTGCATAAGTGTACATGCTGTTTTAAAGTTTATTGTATATTTTGTTAGTAGCTTAAAAATCTAATGCTAGAATAGTGAACCAGCTTCTTCTGTACTGTTTGCTCAGTCTCTTTATAGGGACAGCCTCAAGTAGTCCGTCTTAATGTCTAGTTTTCTTACATAAATATAACAATAAGTACATTGCAGTCTACATGTATTTTTAAATCATGGTGTGCTCATACTTTTCAACCTGCAATGGCTAAAAACGATTAAACTTTGATAGGGGCGTTGTATAATTGCAGCATTTAAAGATCAGAAGCCTAAAGCTCTTTAAAACCTGAAATGTGTAACTTCTGAAATTTTAAGCGTTGTAATTAATCTGAATTCCCACTGTTGTAATTACAACCTTTAATAAAATGACTGTAAAAAATTAAAATAAGCCTGAATTCCCAAACTACTGAAAGACGGCCAGGGTAAGACAGATTGATATAAAGAAAATTGAAGGCCAGACAACTGGACTTCTGTGTCCCTGATGAACTGCTGGAAAACGTGATCTGTTTCCCAGCTGTAGCTTTAACAGATTATACCAGCGTGGCAGAAACAGCAGTGGCTGCCTTTTTGCTTCAGGAAATACTTTGTGACTGTCAACTAGAGACATATGTAGAGCTGCCTTTTTGAAAATAGTCAAGGAATTTGCAGTTTAGTACAACAGTTGCAACAAAATCCAGCATTATATATGTACTAAGCCAGTATTCTAGGATTCCTGGTGAATTACTTGAGGCAATTAAAAATTACTGGCTGCAATCTTTAAAGTACTTCCTGGTTTGGGGGCTTTGTACTTGGAAGCCCCCCACATCTACCCATTGAACCATTCTTAGAGTATGGCTTGTGGCTAGGAGAGCCAGGGCTTTTTTTGTCACCATCCTCTGTCAGGAATGCTCGCGGGAAGTTCAGGCTTTCTGCATTCAGAATCTAAAGCAATATGATCAGCAGCACCAACCAGGCTGATGTGTAAGTTGGGATGCAATGCCCTTCATTTTGCTCGTATCTCTGTATTGTATAACAAAATTCTCAGTTTGGGAGAAGTGCCTATCCATTTATTAAGCTAAAATACATTAGCACAGGGTTCCCCAACCCCCGGTCCATAGACCAGTACCGGGCCGCGGCATGCCAACAAACGGGCCGCACAAACAAGCAAAGCCCCATCTATGGGATACAGGCAGCACACAAAACCACACAGTCTCCGGTCCGTGGAAAAACCTTCCTCTGCGGAACCGGTCCCTGGTGCCCAAAAGGTTGGAGACCTCTGCATTAGCATACTTTGTGATTTAAAAAAAAAAAACACAGGCTGAAATGTGTTTCATTTTTATGTGGATATTTTAAAAAGAAAGCCAAGTTGGTGTAGTGGTTAAGACGCTGGACAGGAGACCATGAGTCTAGTTCTGCCTTGGGCACAGAGCCAGCCAGACGACCTTGGACCAATCACTCTTTTATTCCTAAGAAGCAGGCAGTGACCAGTCACTTCCAAAATCTTGCCAAGAAAACTATAGGTTTTAGTCCAGTCGATCACCAGGAGTCAACAATAACTCCAAAGCATTAAAAAAGTGCATTTATGTGGCAGTAATGTGACAGACTGAGGAATGAATAAATAAAGCAGTACTGGTTGGAAATAGTCTGATCTCTGCTCTCTGTTTATGAAATATCCATAAATGGCATGTTTGCATGGTGCCAAGTTTGAGGTATTTTAACCCAAGTACAGGACTTAAAAATAAGTGGATCTTTTAAAATATATCATGATACTTTAACTTTTTTTTTTTTAACTGTGCTTTTATTTTACCCTGTTTTAGTTCTGCAAAAGTTAATTTGGTACCCTCTGTTGTTAAATGTTGTACGTATAGTATTTCTCTTGTTTTTATAGCTCTTTTGGAATATTGGATTATTTTTTTGGACTTGTGGTTTAGTTACATCCTGTTTGTCCTTCAGAAAAGGCTTCTCACTGAATAGCGAAAGAAATAGATTAAATTTGGATTTACTGGAACCTTCATGTTAGGTACCTGAATCTCAAATGTTGCTGAGAACAAGTAAGAGGGAAAAGACCATTGTCCTCTTGAGCTGCTGTAAAGCTTTCTGAAAGTACTGTTCTGTGTCTTTTGACAACAATGCCTTGTGCTAAATACTTGGGTGCCTTTCTCACATTTGGCATTCCAAATGCAGAATTTCCCAGCCAACCTGGCAATGGTTGAAAATTCTGAAAGTTAATGTCTGCATAATTGAAGGATGCTTGGGCTAGGGGAGGGTGGATTAATTTTCTCAAAACAGCCATAATAATTTTCTCGATCAGCACACAAAATGATGGGTGTCCTCTATTGTACTGCTACGTCGGCTTTTCCGGCAACATTGGTTTCTGTGGTCTCCTTGGACCCACCAGTTACTTACCTTTTACATAGCTGTGCTGGCGCACTCTGAAACCTGAGAGAGACGAATTAACTAGTAGTTATTAAATATATTTCCTTTTCTTCTTTGCTTTTTGGAGTACCTATACTTGGTCAAGATCTTTGGAGTTGCAGTATGATAATGTTTAAGGCTATTTACTGTATAAAGAGCTGTAATGAAAAAATGTTTAGGTTTTTCTGTCTGCCATACCTCTCTGATTCTCTTTTTTTGTTAAGAGAGGTAATGATGATGTGCCAAAGGTCTCAGTATACTCTGAGGAAGGCTATCTTGTACAAACATGGAAAACAACCACCATTGAGATGCCCCACGGAATCTTTGCCCTGAGCACATCCAATGGAAGCTCTGTGTGGATCACGGATATAGGAAATGGTGCGTAGAAAAATTGTTCTTTAACAAGGAAAAAGAATGCTGTTGTGTGTCTTACGTTTTGCAACTGAAGTCTATTTTGGATTGAATTTAAGTTGAGATGCTGCCCTTCCCCTCAAAAAATTCGAATCCAAGATTAAACAGATAGATCATATATATATATATATTTACAATAAACATATATCAGTCTGGTACTCATCAGATATTTCAGTTTTCAAATCCCATAAGTCCAAGTGAGTGTGGACAATGGCAACAAAATCTGAAAAACATTTGAAGACATCATACCAATCTTTAATTTAAAAAGCATGAGTAATGAGAACCTCTCTGTCACCATTAAAATCTCAGCATATAGAAGTACAACCAGGGGTGGGGTTCAAATATGTGAACCACCGGTTCTCTGTGTGGATGCCATTTCTGGAAGTCCATTCTGGGCCTGGGCAACAAAAAATTAGCTATCAGTTCTGCCGAACTGGTGCGAACTGGCTGAATCCTACCACTGAGTACAACCAATAATCAGTCTAGACCAGGGGTAGGCAACCTCGGTTCTTTTATGACTCATGGACTTCAACTCCCAGAATTCCCGAGTCAGCTGTGCTGACTTGGGAATTCTGGGAGTTGAAGTCCATGAGTCATAAAAGAGCCGAGGTTGCCTACCCCTGGTCTAGAATGACTGTCTTCAAAAGTCAACAGTTGGTTAGGTAGCTTACTTCTGATTCAGGCTGGCCTTCTTCTAACCCCCTTAGTTTGTTTCTTAAAGATTTTCTTTTATGTTCTTAAGCCATTATCCCTCCTTTCTCCGATAAAAGGGGATAATGTTCTTTTCCTGTGAGTGATAGCAAGCCGAGCATGCTTCCACAAAGAAGGTTTCTAGTCATAGTAGTCAAAATTGATTGATGTATCTATTTCATCTCCATAATGGGTTTTTCAGTGATAGAAAAATATGGCAGGGATACTAATGGGAGTCAGCATCAGCACCTGGTATGCTTTTTGAAATTCTGCGAATGAGAAGAGGTGATGGCACATCCCTGCAAGCCCCAGAATCTCGCACATTTTGTGAAAGGTTCTGCAGGTAATGCCCAAATGAGTGTGCCGTTTGGCTACAATACAGCTCATGCAAAGCACGCAGTGCAAGTGGCTGCTGGCTGCATTCCCATTTTAGTAAAGCATTTGTCCCCATCAGAACTGGAAGAAAGGGGATTGTGAATGGATAAGTAGCATTGAAGGCTTTGGGCAGGGCAAGAACAAAAGGCACGTGGCACGGTGGCCGACCATTTTCAGTGTCTTCCCCGGCAGGACACTACATCTGACATGACTGCAACCTGATTCATTTTTTTATGCCTGACCCCCCAAAAAATCCGCTTTGAAATAGGGTAGCATTGTTTAATTAAAATTCGGTTATTTGGGATATCTGCAGCTTGCCACCCTATTCTTGAATGGAGATTTGGCCACACTCTTTTCACACCTCTGCAGATCTTGTTATTTATTCAAAGTTTCGGGAGAATGAAGAAGAGTGGGAGAGGCTAATCAAGGAATAGTGAGAGAAAGAATAGGAACAAGGGTTCGTCATGAACAGCTGTCTGTGATGCAGAGCAGAAAGTCTCTGTACGGTAGCCTTCGACTTACGACTGCAATTGAGCCCAATTTTTCTGTTACTAAACAAGACAGTTTTATTAAGTGTGTTTGGCCCCATTTTATACCCTTTCTTGTCACAATTGTTATGTGAATCACTGCAGTGGTTAAGCTAGCAACACTGTTGTTAAGTGAATCTGGCATCCCCATTGACTTTGCTTGTCAGAAGGTCGCAAAAGGGGATCACGTAACCCCGGGACATTGCAACCGTCATAAATATGAGCCGGTTTTGCCAAGTGTCTGAATTTTGATGACATGACCGTGGGGATGCTGCTAGGGTCGTAAGTGTGAAAAATGGTCACAAGTCACTGTTTTCAGTGACATTGTAACTTTGAACGGTCACTAAAGGAACGGTTATAAGTCAAGGACTGCCTGTACTTAGAATCAAGAAGTTCTACCAGTTTGCCTCTGGCAGGGAGTTAATTATTATTTTATCTGTCAGACTGAAACTTGTGACCTTGTTGGAAAGTGTCAACTTCTTCCCGATGCAGGAAAATATGGACATACAGTGAAACAGTACAGCCCTTTAGGTGAACTACTTCGAGTCATAGGTACCCCAGGTACAGCAGGTTCCGATACAAACCCGCTACAGTTTGACCAGCCAGCAGAGGTTTTTGTGGAATCAACAGGAAATATTTACATTGTGGATGGTGATGGAGGACTAAATAACCGCTTGCTCAAATTGACCGAAGGTAAGCAAATGTAGGTTTAAAATGTTGATGCCAGCTTTTATTTCTAATGAGCCGATGTACCATTTCCTAACTTCATGTGTCGATTGGACTGCAACTTACAGAATATGAAATTCATATCTGGAGGACGTAAGACTGGGAAGCTGCATGAGTGGCTTTTTCTATGATAACAGAACACATTAAGAGTGGTTAAGTGGTTTGGGTTTGATGCAATCGGCATTAGCTGTTGACCACATGAACGTCTGGTTTTCTGGGCAACAATATGCTGACATTGTCTTCTTTTGGGAATATTATTTTTAAACTTTACAGTCTAGCCTACAATGACGGGGCTTCCAGGTAGTCTCTCATTCAAGCATTAACCAGGTTCAAGCCTGTTTAGCTTTTTTGAGATTAGCCAAGGTTTGGGAGGTGCAGCCACTTGCTGTAACACATTTACAGAGATTATGAGATTCTAAATGAGAAAATGGTGTCTTCTCCCACGTGCATCAATTCTTGGTGACTCGTAGATTATGATCTGCAGACATAAGCCACCAATATGCTGCACCTTTAATGCTGCAAATTTACTGGTACCGTATCTTTTTATAAGATACTAATACTTTTTCTAATACTTTTTCAATAATATTCTGATGATACCTTAAGATCTTAAACATATCTTAAACAGCATGATTTTGCAGAATGAAAACAGATATTATATTAATAGTCAGAAACTGAAATCCGAATGTATTCTGCAATGGAAAAGCTAGATTATATCATTTAATGCATATTGGTGAAATACAACATGGTATTTTCTGAAGTTCTATGACACAGATATGCCTGCTTTGTTTTTCCTGATGTTAGGCCCTCTTCAGTTTTCCTCAGGCAGACCTGTTGTGATAGAATAGCATGGCTGTGCCTTACAGTATGTTAAACTCCTTTAAATTGCGAGGCAATCTTTTTGGTTGCAGATGTGGGCAAAAATGTTTGATCTTTTTGTTTTCTTTTTCAAAAGCAGTTTGATAGTTTTTAAAGTGAAAATCGAGTTAAAAGTCTCAAAGTGTCTGATTGCACTCATTTTTACATTTTTTCAATATGACGAGGTTTATGAATTAGTCCTACAAAAGGTCCATACATACTCCTGGACTGTGGGTTCTCTACTCCTGCTTTTGTTTTAATTCTGATATTTTGTTGTAAACTCATTGCAGGAAATAATGTTTGATCAACACCTTTTTACTCACAGACTTAAAGATTCTATGGCTACGTGGAGAAAACGGTACTGCTCCTACACAGTTCAGGATTCCACACAGTGTAACTGTGGATTCGGTTGGGCGGGTAAGGAGCAGTGATAATTTTGACATAATAGCATAAAACATTAGAGTACTACTGACCACATTGATGAGGACACTGTTGGCTGAGCTAACCATTTAGGTTTTATTGTCTCAGCACTTTGTATGTGCACAAGATAACACGCATACAAAAGGAATGGGGTTTCACTAGTGCGGTTTCCCAACTTGTCTTTTTTTTAATCCCCAGCCTTACCTCCACTCCCAATGCCCTTAAAAGTAACTGTTGAACAATTGTCTTGATGGCTATTCAAACCATTTGGATGGATGAAAGAGTTATACATATTGCTTGAATATAAAGATTTGGTTCATAATCTGACATAAAGTATTGAGATGCTGGTTATTAATTTAGAGAGCCATCCATTCAAGTTAGATTTTTTTTGTGTGTATTTCTTCCTCAGTGCTTAAAATGGTGTCTTTGTTTGTACCAGGTCTGGGTTGCAGATAGAGCCAACTGGAGAATCCAAGTTTTTGAAAAGAGCACTGGGGAATGGTTAGGATCTTGGGATAACTGCTTCACAGAAGATGGCCCTTACTCTGTAAGGTATAGTATCTGTGTGTATGTATGTCAGCGTGTCCATTGGATAGAAAACTTTTCAACTAATTACAGTTGAACAAGAATCCATTTGTACATAGGATTTCTGATGAAGGCTTCAGTTCCTAGGATAGAGCCAAATAAGAGTTATGTAGTTCTCTGAATGCACTAGAGCAGGCGTAGGCAACCTTGGCTCTTTTATGACTCGTGGACTTCAACTCCCAGAATTCCCGAGCCAGCCATGCTGAGGGGAAAGGGAGAGGTTTCCAAGCTGAGCCACGCTGGCTCAGGAATTCTGGGAGTTGAAGTCCACAAGTCATAAAAGAGCCAAGGTTGCCTACCCCTGCACTAGAGGGTTCACTAAAAATTCACATCTCCCTAATTCTGAAATGCGATCACCTTCATTATAAATTTTTCATAACCAGTATACTTTTTGGAAGTGATCTGCCAGTGACTGGTAACCCTGGCATTTTTTCTGTGACTCGGACCTTAAAAAGCTCAGTTTCACTTTTCTGGAAGATACCGTTAAACTGCCTGATATTTTAAAATGGCATTTGGGTGGGATCCAAGTATTCACCAAGTGGAGTTAGAAACGAGCTAGAATGGGAGACAATATTTGTGTTTGCTTCACACACACTCCTCCCCACAGCATGTTTTATGTTGCTAGAAGGGGAATGTTGAGCTCTAGGAAGGGTACGATGTAGATGAAAATTGTTTCCTTAAGGGAGAAACCCCACACCCTTTTTTGGATCATAGGCAATTTGAATAATTTCCATTCTATTTAAATGTATACTTGCAGCAAAGAGGATTAAACTGGGATTTGATGCATTCTTTTATTGCAGGGGTAGGCAACGTTGGCTCTTTTATGACTCGTGGACTTCAACTCCCAGAATTCCTGAGCCAGCATGGCTGAGCTTGGAAACCTCTCCCTTTCCCCTCAGCATGGCTGGCTCGGGAATTCTGGGAGTTGAAGTCCACGAGTCATAAAAGAGCCAAGGTTGCCTACCCCTGCTTTATTGGCATACCGTTTCATGTGGAATAATATCACATTATTTTGGAACTGTATGGAAGGATTGTATCTTGTCATGGGCCAGTAACAGTTTGCAGACCAGCACTAGTCTGTGGACCCCACTTTCTTAGTAGTATTGATATTTTTTTTAAAAAAATGCAAAAATACCCATATTTCATATATTCAGATAATACCTCCGAATATTGAAATTTGTGTCCAAAGAACTGCAGTATGTTTTTTTATTATTGAAGGGCACCTGTCACTTTTCTCTATTTGTACCAAACATTCCTATTGAAAATTGGCTCCAAAATACTGAATCCCAACAGTAGGATTTACTAGGATTTTCAAAAAGCTCTTAGGACAGCATTTCAGGCAACGTTGGTGTCTATAGAGGCAGCAGCCTTGCCTCAGATCCAACAGAAATGCATATTGCTCACAGAATGAGATCTTTAAGATTCAGTGTTTCCTTTCTTTAAAAAAAAGTTTCCTTTTTTTCCCCCCTTCCACTTACAGATTTACTCCTGATCAGCAGCATATAATTGTGGCCCACCTAAATATTAATAAGATTTCTATTTTGGCTGCCCCACCAGTAGGATTAATTGGGGATTGCATTGTGGTGGACACAATCCAGCTTGCAAAAGAAGTCAAGCCTCATCTTCTGGATGTCAGCTTAAGTACTGGAGCCATTTATGTGGCAGAAATTGGAGCTGAACAAGTACAGAAATATGTACCTTTGGACTAATGGCATCTTTCAGGCCATACAAGCACAACCAGATGGGGTGGGCTGCGGCTCTTATACTCTTCTCTGTCTGACATAGGAACAGACAGTAGCTGGCTGAGGGATTCTGCTCTACTGGATTGCCTGCTCTCTCTAGTTGTGCAATACTTGAAATAACTAATGATGCATTCTATGCATTTATCTCAGGGTTTGTTTGTCTTTCATTATTTTAGCCAAGTTTTACGGACCATGTTTTAATTGGTTTTTCGTATAAATTATTTCTCTTGTAATAAAATTCCAAGAGTTTTTTCTGTTCATTCTTTTAATATAATCAGAATTATGTGCTTGCAGTGGTTTCATCACCCAGCCTTAAATTTGTTTACAGTCAATGGGAGACAACAGCATATTGGATGGATGGATGGATGGATGGATGGATGGAAAGGAGGGAGGGAGGGAGGGAGGGAGGAATGGAGGAAGGAAGGGTATTGCAGTTACCGGTATCTGAGGGAACAACTCCTGCTCCATAAGCAGATAAGATCTTTGAAAAACACGACTGCACTTCAGCATTAGCGGAGCGTGGTCCAGTGGCAGTCCCTGTCCACTGAAGGCTTTTCTATGCACAGCCCCTATTCAAAGCATTCTTTCAGTTGCTGATCCGTTTTCCTGTTATATTTTGGTGTAGTATTCTCAAATGAATATTTTTAAAAATATGGTATGTTGTGATTGTTCAGCCTACCAAACCAATTTCATATATTTTAGTTGCCTTGTTTTATACTCATTATTGTCATGATTCTTATCTTTTAAAGAAACTTTTTCTGAATAATGAATGTATTCGTTATTTTTTAAGCAGAGCAAAACTAACAGCAATTTATAATCTGCACAGAAAAGCATTGTTTTGGATATTGACATGTTATAAATACGTTAAACACAGCATTATATATATAAAAAATTGTGACTAACATAAAATTAAATGTAAAGAAGACCAACTTAAGGACAGCGGGTAGAACAACCACTTTAGAATTGACAGTAAAGATACCAAAATAGTGGATAGCCTCTGCCTTTTAGTAAAGGAATAAGCCAGTCAAGAAAAATGCTGCAGATTGGAATTCCGTAGAGCGGCCACAAAGGCTTTGGAAACGATATTCAAATGTTGAGATGCATCTATGTTGTGATGTGGTTGCTAGGAATCAAAGATCCGATGACACATAATCAGTCTATCAGATTGACTAACATCGTTCCTCTGAACTTTGCATCTGTGCTCCAAAAATTCCTGCAAGATATTAGGATATTAACAACTTTGACCTACGTTGCTCTGAACCTGAAATCGCAGGATTGTAAGCTAAAAGAATCCTAGGAGGCAATGGCAAATCATGTCTATATTATAACACCATCCCCGAATAAAAGTCCAGCGTGGAGCTCCTGCTCACTGGGAATTGACCTCTGCATGAGAAATATCTGTTACCTTAATTCTGGAACATTTTCATAATATTTTAATGAAAGTTGCTCTGGTCACTGGAATAATTCCCCTTTCTAGTATACTCTTTCCAATATATTCACATATATTCTGATATTTCAGGCCCTACAGCTAAAAGAGCTATGGGTTCAGGGCCCAAAGATATTCCATATACAATGGCAGCTGTACAGGATACAACTCCCCTTTTATGACCGTTCTGGAACTTGATTCCACATACAGAGACAAGGTCTACTGCTGGTACCTCTTCTCTGCTAGCAGAGGAGCCAGGCAGCTTTGCATTAGAACAGGGCTTTTCAACCTTTTCACCCATTGTACCACTTTTAGGATATGGCAACATCCGAGTACCACCAGTCGCCTAGCAAGGTGTCAAAAACTTGATGAACCCCCCCCAAAAAAAGGAAAAACGTGATAAAAGTACAGGTAGTCCTCGACTTACAACAGTTTGCTTAGTGACTGTTCGAAGTTACAATGGCACTGAAAAAAGTGCCCCCCAAGCCACAGCCGAGCAAGACACCTGCCTGCCCACCCGGCAGCACTCTTCCTCCTGTCCAAGGTTTTCATTGTTGTGAGCATTTCTGTTGAGGATTGGCAGCAGATGTGGGGGGGGATGTTTTTTTTCCCCCCGTCTGCTGGGTGGTTGCAGCAGGGTTTGGTCACTTCACATGACCCTGGGACACTGTGACCGTCATAAATATGAATCAGTTGCCAAGCATCTGAATGTAAATCACAAGACCCTGGAGAGGTTGCAACATTCCAGCTGATCGGCGCTTCTTCTGGGCTCAGCAGAAGCGCCAGGATCAGTGCTGCTTTCCAGCTGATTGGTGCTTCTTCAGGGCTCAGCAGAAGCACCAGGATCAGCGCCGAGCTCCAGCTGGAGTCTGGTGCTGATCCTGGCGCTTCCGCTGAGCCCTGACAGCCCTGCAGCTCCAGCCATCTCTCGCTCAGGCTTGTGCAGTGCTGCCACCAGTTCAGCTCATTCCCCTCCCCCGCTACCACTTTTCTAGGATGGTGGCGTACCACCTGCCAGGTGGCAATGTACCACAGGTGGTACCCGTACCACTGGTTGAAAAGCCCTGCATTAGAAGGTATAAGTGGCTGGGACCTTTTAACCCATCCCATTTTTGTAAAAGGAAGCAAGCCCCCAATTTCCCCCTTATTCTGTTGAGTTCTGTTCCAGCATGTGGCATCATGTTTGCAAATATCTTGCTCCTATGATCAACACAAGGAAAGATTAAACCCTAGGCAGTTAGCATTTCTTAGGTTTAGGACTAAGCCAAATGTTTGATTGTATGGGGGAAGGGAGGGAAATGTACAGTTGAAGAAGACATTTATTTATACAGATTCTAAAGTACTAACAAAATAGTACATTTTATATTGCATTATAAAAATGAATATTAAAATAAACAATACAGCACAATACAACAATAGTTACTAACAGCATTAGTAATAAAACCTGGAAGATGCTTTTCATTGCTCTTGCATAAGTAGTAATATTCTACTGTGCCATACACATTAGTGTCACTGGACAGAAGTGTCCCTTTGTAGGAATACTCTTATCTAAAAGGCTACATATGCTGAGTATAATATTGCATTTTTAATAACATTGCAAATGTTGAGATTAATAAAATTGATACAGTTCCGAAAACGACAATAAAACTTGAGATCACATCTACACTATATAAAATACTGGAAAAAAAATGGCCCGTAAGTCCATTAGAGTTGTTTGTTTAAAATGTGGCATAATACTGAAATTCGAATTTATCACACACGCGCGCACACACACACACACACACACACACAAAAACCCAAACTAAGTGCACAGAGTACTTATTGCAATTGCTTTATTCCACAGTACTGGTATTAAGGGATCTTTCCCCATAATGCAGTAGAGTGGGAGAGGCAAAGCCTTTTGCCCCTGAATGTTCCAACTCAGATACTGGCTGTTTGCAGATCCGATCCCTTCTGAAATATTTGGGTTGGAACATTCCGGTTGCAGCCTTTGCATCCCTTGGCAATGATAAGATATGCAGAGAATGTAGTGGTTGCAAAGAAATCAAACTGGCCCAGTGAAAGTGGCGACCTGACCTTTGTGGCCTTGTGCATCACCGAAATAGGTGTGCTCCGTCCACGTAAAACAGATTTCGCATTGCAGTGCGATTGTGCAACCCTTCCCTTCACATGAGAGTTATGAGCAGCCCCAGAGGTAGTGGCACTTTCCCTGCTGTCCTTCCCAATGAATATATGAAGGAAAGAGAGGAGAAAAGGACATATTTATACCATATGTTAATTCTCTCCGGGGGAAGGGGAAGAGGGAAAGCTTGGAATGGAGGGGAAATGTTCCCTTTGTCTTGTTTTAATTTCCTGATGAGGGAGATTTGTGTGTACTATGCTTAAGAAAAAGGCATAGAGTGTGTATGCTTGATCGTAGATAAAAATGGAAGTTCAAGAGAAAATATATTGGTGAAGATTAAAAAAGACATAGATTAAATAAGGAGCTGAAGATTCGTATAGTATATAAGAGGGAGGAAGGATATTAAGATTATAATTATCTGTTGAAAAGAAAGTCGGAAATCATTCACATATTCTTTAAATTTAGTTTTTCCCCTCCTTTTTTCTCTTGCATTTCTTTCCTTTTTTAAATTTGTCTTTAAATCTATTTTAAAAAAATCTTAATAAATATTTTAAATGTATATAGGGAAAGGAAGTTCAAGGAAAGATACATTGGAACGACGTATGTGGCTTTGTACATTTGGATGAAAAGTCTTTTGAATGTGTACAATAGTATGAAAAAAAGGGCTGATCACACTTCAAGCTATAGGTGCGTGATATGACATATATTTCTGATGTGAAAATCTGCCTCGAGGAGGCATTTGGAAGCTGAAGAATATGTTCGTGTGGTCTTCAATTCATTCTACACCCACCAACTTACTGTTTCCAACTATCCATTAAAATCAGTTTTTCTTTTCATTTGAAAAAGCAGGTGTATTTCACCTACCCAGGCTTTTATAAAATAGGTAGTTTGGCCAAATGTGTGTGTAATCTATAAATGAAACGATGAGGTGGTAACATGCTTAGGTGAAGACAAAGAAGCGTCTGGAGTGGATTTCTGTGCTTTTAGGCAGAGGTGACAAGATTTATATTGGCTTTAGAAATTTGCCTGAGTAACAGTAACTGCCACAGCAATTTACTACTTTGTTTTACACACCCACGCACACACATATACAGGCAGATTGGTCAAATACCTGAAGGCTGTACATTTTTTTTTTAAGAAAACCTGATCCATGAGGCTAACATTTGTTGTGTATGCTTGAGGGAAAAGTGTCTGTGCAAATGCAGGAAGCTGTGCTTTCAAAAAGTCTCACAAAGAAGGCCCCTGACTACTTCAGATTATTATTTTTTTTAAATCATACTCTGCCAAGGGGCCAGCCTGTGATGCCCTTAAAGGCAAACTGCGTTAAGGCCTAAAAACAGGTCTCCCCTATAGATACGCAAGTGATAGCCACACTTCTAAGAAAATTGGCACTTGCTCACAGTACAAGCAGGTTACAAAGGGGGGGGAAGAAACGCTTCCTTTCCTCTCAAATATATTTGCTGAGAAACTTTTCTAAGGCCCAATCCCTTGTGTTTGAAGACAACGTTTTTTTAACTCTTTTGTGTGCTAAAATCCCATTGCTTCTCCTCACTCTTCATGAGGGGATACTTCATGTGGTTGGACGATGCCCATCAGCGGCTAGGAAGAATACAGTTAGAACCTAGCCTCCTTAAGATTCTCAGCCTGAGATTCTTAAGACCCAGAGAGCCTCCTTCCTATTCACAGTATCACAACATCAATTCCAACTTCACTGACTCTCTCGTTTGCATTTATCTGGCTACAATAAAGAGTTAATGCATCCTCTCAAGAAAACACACGTGAACTGTGCCCCCGCCCCCGCCCCCATCCCCAAAACTGGTTTGTTTTGTTCTGTTTCGTTTCTGGCTTTAATAAGGATATTGTTTTTGTTTCTTGCCAGAGAAACAGGCCAGCCAAGTGCATATCAACATTGCCCCTGCAGCTCCTCCTCCTGTGCAATAGTAAGCCCAGCCAATCTCACAGGTGCCTACAGGGGAGACAAAAGACACAAACAGAGACAAGTGTTATTGCAAGTGTGGTCTTCTTTTTCTCACTCTCCCCACCACCACCATCACTGGAATAATAGCAGTATTTTGATGCCGTATTTAACCCAAAACCCACTTATTTATCACTGGGTGCCAGGTGGGCGTGGCCGCAGTGGTCATGGCAGAGTAGGTGGGCAGGGCCAGGGCGGCGGGGGCCAATCCCTCACCATCTCGGGCATGGCATGTGTGCCCACAGAGAGGGCTCTGAGTGCCGCCTCTGGCACGCGTGCCATAGGTTCGCCACCACTGGCCTAGGGGTTTGGAAGGTTGTATAAAAATAGGCACTCATTCGAGTTTTTAGGGATTAAAAACTCCTTTTATATTCAAAAACTGTGCCCAGATATCTGCCCATAAACCTAGTTTAGTTTGCTGAATTCATTACTTAATCTGGACTGATGTAAGCTTCCTCTAAAGGCAATAAGGCAAATGACACAGGGAGAACCTGAACAATTTTCATTCCCGTACTTGGACATAAATGCCTATGGGATGGGAGGGTACAGTTGCTTGTGTTGGCCACTAGTGAGATTTCCAAAGGCACCTGGTTCCTTATTCAGACTAGGCCAGGGGTAGGCAACCTTGGCTCTTTTATGACTCGTGGACTTCCACTCCCAGAATTCCTGAGCCAGCATGGCTCAGCTTGGAAACCTCTCCCTTTCCCCTCAGCATGGCTGGCTCAGGAATTCTGGGAGTTGAAGTCCACGAGTCATAAAAGAGCCAAGGTTGCCTACCCCTGGACTAAGGCTAACCTTTGAAATGAATCATCAGACTGTTTTGCTCACTAATGCTGAGAAGAGCTGTTAAGTAGGTAGGAAAAATGTTCTTAAACTGGGCAAAGTGCAGGAAAGTGCCCAGCTTTGCAAAGGCAACAATAAAAGATGGAGAAGAGGAAGAAGCAATGAATACCGACCTAGATGTATGTGATGTTGAATTAAAGGATTTAGAGAAAGTGACGATGTTGTTGGTTTGAAATGGTGGTGTAGCCCAGACTCTCAGTAACGGCTTCTGAGAAATACATGCCCTACTAAACACATTTACATTAATAACATGTGTATTTAATCATCAATCTACTTCATTTCCTAGGAATATTTTAGTAATTTGGAGAAATAATTTTTCACTCCTGAATAGTTTTGACATTATAAAAATAGAAAAGCTGTCTTAGATTAGCAAATCTGAGGGTAATTAATTTTTTTCTTTCTTTCTAGTCTTCCTTTTAGGGGTAGGTGACTCAAGGTAATTTTCCTTTCAATGAATACTGCATATATCAATTTGTCAATGACTGGAAATTCTGGAGAATGGGAAATGCAGAAGAGATATAAATATTCAGATATATGAGAAAAATATTTGAAAAAGCCTACTTTAAATAATTGAAACCAGATGCTCTAGGTAACAGTCAAAGGTTTTTGAATTCAGGCACTAAGCCAGACAACTGCTATATACAGAATAAATTAGCCTTCATTGTTTTGTTTGTTTGTTAAATTTATATTCTGCCTTTCATTCGGGAAGCTGCCAGCAGCATGTGAAATGTGATTATCCATGGTTTTTAAAACCATAAAAGGAAGGCACCTAGGCAGACACACAAGCAAGGGACATTAGACTACATTTGACACTTATTTTTTCAGATCTCCATCATTTTGTACAGACTTAATGCTTCTTGGTTATTTATACAAAGTAACTGGGGCAAACCAGGATCATGTTCCAGATGACTTGCCATTCATCTAGAGTGCCCTGTCAGAAAGTCTGGGCAAATATATATGAATTGTACTTTCTGTTAAAGTAACCCCCAAGTGGGATTCAACATAGAGCAGTTATACTGGGCATATAGCATTAAATGAATTTTATTTCCTTATCTAGATTGCGCCTGGGTATACCTTCACGAATCAAGGACCATCTGAAAAAAGGGGGGGGGGAAACTTTTTCCTCTACTTCACTATGATTTGGGGGACCCAATCCTTTTTTATTTCTGTATGTAGCATCCCCACATTCAACTTAGGATGACCATTTCAACATGAGTTAAAGTTAACAGTCTAGAGGACTCACAGACTTAAGGTAGTAGAGCAGGCAGAAATTAGGGAAGAAAATATACTTAAGGATGCAGTTCGCACTATGGTCTAAACCATAATGGGTTTTTTAAAATTATATACACAAGAATATGAAATCACAGTTGCCAGCTCTGTAGCTGGTGTTGACCTTCATATGCAATGAATTTTTCCCCAAGGACTTAGGATGAGTCAGCAGACTATATGTGCAGATCCACGCTGTGTGGCCTCTTGTAATCAAAAGATGGAAATTTTGTCCACTTATATTATTATTATTATTGCTTTACAATTTAAGCAAACCCAATAATTGCAGTTTATAGATGATTTATATCTTAGCATGTTATGCAAACACAGCCAAGACCAAACCACAGTTAAACTAGCATGTAGGCATAAGCCTCTGAAGTGGCTTTACTTTAGTCATAGGTATAGATTTTGGCTGGGCAGCTGTTCCATTTCTTTAAAAAACATGAAGAGTCTTTCTTAACGTCTTTCATTCTTAACTCTGTGTTTTTCTCTTTCTGGTTTTGTTTTGTGAACGCTCTGAGCATTTGTGAATCCATTTCACTTAAGGCCATTTTCCATAGGACTAGGATTACTCACCTAGTTCAAACTGGTCGGAAAGATCGCCACAGGCTTGTCTGACTTCTTCACTTTCCCAGCCCAGAGGATAGAGAGCACACCCAGAACCAATCAACAAACCTACAGGTGAAAGAAAGCAACACATTTTTAGCTGGACTATAGTCAATGAATGGCATGAATGAAGGTTGTGGTGGACCTCATATTCTCCCTGTCTCTGTGTCCACAGTTGGTGGACCCTTGAGAAAAGAGTGGATTACTGAGTGCTCTAACTTTTTCTCTACTAAACAAAGAAAAGTTCAAATATAACGTTCATCTTTGGACTTACAGAAAGATTAAAGTATTTGAGTTAACAATATCATGTGCTATATTGATAGCAATGGGGGGAAGGGAGAAAAATTATATCAGACCAAATTGCTGCTCTATCTTAAGAGCAGGGGTGTCAAACTCAATTTCATTGAGGGCCGCATCAGCATTGCGGTTGCCCTCAGGGGGCCGGGTGGGTGTGGCCAGGGTGGGTGCGGCCTATTGGGTGGGTGTGGATGGAGTGGGTGTGGCCTACTGGGTGGGCGTGGTCAGCTCTACATCATTCGCGTCAAGGGTGCATGCACCCAGGGAGTGGGGCCGATGCGGCAGGAGCTGGTTCCTCGCTGTTTCTAGACAGCCTTGTGGAGCTAAGACTGAATGTGTTTCAGCATAGATGGCCACCACAAAATTGTACATTGGCTCCCGGCAGGCCTGGGCCAGGGCCAAGACAACGGGGGCCGTTCCCTCACTGTTTCCAGGATGGCTTCGCGGGCCACATGAAACCACTTCACGGGCCGCATCCGGCCCCCGGGCCTTGTGTTTGACATGTCTGCTTAAGAGTTTCCATCACGTTTAATTCATCTCAAGGTGATATTATGGGTACATCTATGTAAGTCCAGCTTGCAGCTCCCATCAAATATGACCCAGTTTCTATCTTGCTTAGCTTCTCAGGCTAGACAGGGTCAACCAAGTATTGCTATCTGCTGAGGCTGCTCTGATTCCTTGCCCACAAAAGATTAATGCAAATGTTGAAAAGGAGAACATGTCAACAATCCAAGTGAAGACGTTATCCTATCAACTGTATATAATTATTATTTTTGCTATTCAACCTTCCCAGCACCTATGCATGCATTTATGATTCTTGGTATCTTTGATTAATTCTTCAGAGGTGTTTGCACCTAAGAATACATGTACATGTGTCTTTAAAAAGTATTCCCCCCCCCACACACAATAAAGGCAGAACTTAATAAAAACAGAACTCCCACACAATCTAAATCTAAGTGTATTCGGTGCTTTAATTTATGCTCTTGGAAGCAATTCCTTAGGCACCGCCATCAGTAAACAGCAATGTATTTAACATCAAATCAATAAATCTATTCAGACAGGTTATCACTGGTCATTCCTTTCAAGTGTTTTGTGGGAGGAGGAGGAAGAAGAAGAGGGCTCCTGGCCATCAGTATTTCTTTCTTTCTTCTTACATTTAAACACAAACTGCTGAAATCTGTAATGGCACCATCATTCTGTAACCAGGCACTGTTCCAGACAGCTACATATATGGCTAGAGATTGCTGTGTAGTCTCTCTGCTTGGGTGAGTGGGATGGGAGAACAATGGCTCATTTGAGCCTAGAGGCTACGTGGATGGGATGAGGCAAGCCTCTGGGGTAGTAGACTGCTCACATAAGCAAAAGAAATGAAGCTGGACATTTTTTTAATAAGATGTGAACTTGACTAGAAACTGAATGGCAAAATTCAAATCATACGCATCCATAAGATTTAATCTACTGATGAGTTGTGGAATTAGAGACCAGGAGACTCAACAAGAGTTCCTCAAATGAAAAAAAAAAACACCATCTGCTTCTGAGCCCTTTGGGACTCAGGATGGAAGTTTTCCAATCTGAACTGCCCTGCAGCTGAACCGGAAGAGAACGGGATACACAGAAGAAGTCAGAGGAATACAGCAGCTCGTGCCAATGTGAAAACAAAAAAGGACAGGTAGTCCTTGACTTACAGCCATCATTTAGTGACCCTTTGAAGTTACAATGGCACTGGAAAAGGTGACTTGTGACTGTTTTTCACACTTATGACTGTTCCAGCATCCCCGTGGACGCGTGATCAAAATTCGGACGCTTGGCAACTGGTTCACATTTATGATGGTTGCAGGCTCCCCGGGGTCATGTGATCACCTTTTGCAACCTTCTGACAAGCAAAGTCAATTGGGAAAGCCAGATTTGCTTAACAACCAGGTTACTAATATAACAACTGAGTGATTCACTTAACAACTGTGGCAAGGAAGGTTGCAAAATGGGGCAAAATTCAGTAACAAACTTGCTTGCTTAGCAATGGAAATTTTGGGCTCAACTGTAGTCATCAATGGAGGATTACAAGTAAAAGCAAATGTTTCCCCTGTCCAGCTGAGTCCAACTCTAAGGGGCAGTGCTGATCTCCATTTCCTAGCCAAGGGAGCCAGTGTTGTCCAAAGACTGGTCATGTGGCTGGGATGAATACGTTGGGTTGGTGCAAATGACATGTGTACAAGTTTGTAGGTTCATATGTTGGATTTTTTTCCCCCCCACTTAGCATATTCTGGTTTTACCATAGGAACGTTTTTGCAGACAAAACAGAATTCGGCATCTCTATTAATAGGGCAGTCAGCCCAAGAACACAGGAACTTCTGTGAAGGGTGAGGCATTGTAAATCCTGGATGTGATTAAAAATGAAGCTGGGCAGCTTTAGAATCAACTATCTAGTGTGGGTATCAGTGTGGGTATCAAAAATTGGTTGAATGTCTTGCTAACTTCTTTGTACATTTCCTTAGCAAAACATCGGAAATCTCACTGATAGTGGATAAGGCAGCTTCTTTATCTGGTAAAGGACAGTGACAGTGTAACTTTCATTAATACAGGTCAGTTGCCAAGTGTCCGAATTTTGATCACATGACCATGGAGATGCTATCACTCATAAGTGTGAAAACCGGTCATAAATCACTTCTGTCAGTGCCATTGTAAGTTCAAATGGTCATTAAACAAATGGTATAAGTTCTACTACCTGTAGAAAATCTCACTTTGGCAGTACACTTACTTTAAATTATTTGTAAATGTTTAGGAATGCAGAAGAGCGGTGGGGTAGCCTAGAGGTGGAGCTCTCGCCTCACAATCAGGGGGCTGTGGGTTTGATCCTAGGTGGTGGCAGAGATTTCTCTCTCTGGGCACAATGAGTAATTGTCTGCTGCAAACTCCACGTAGGTGTCAGGAAGGGCATCTGGCCAGCAAACGCTGAGCTCCATTCAGTCGCTCTGATGCCATCTCGATGTAAAGGATTACACCAGGGGTCAGTGGACTGGTACCGGGCCGTGACATGCCAGAAACTGGGCTGTGCAAACAAATGAAGCCCCATCCACAGGATGCAGGCAGCATGTGAAACCATGCCCCTTCTGGTCCGCGGAAACACCTCTCTCCACAGAACCGGTCCCCGGTGCCAAAAAGGTTGGGGGCTGCTGGATTACAGGGGTATTAAAAGAAAAAAAATTAGGAGTGCAGAAAGTCATCTTCTATGGGTATGGGTCTGTGTAGTAATATGTAATCCATCTTCAAGCTCTAAATGAATGGATGAAGCAGCTGCCCCCAACGTGGAAAAACAAGTTAAAAAGAAGCTAAATTTTAACTGGTTATGGCAGAATTCTGGTTATTGCAGAATTCATGGCAGAAACCCCAAGATATTTCCTTACAAATCTTCTTTAGTAGTGTGGAATCATAATTAAAACAGTTAATAGTACAAAGAGAGACTTATATACAGGAAGAGCTATTTAGAAAATTGTTTTGTTTGTTCCCAGTATTTTCAGTTACAGCAAGAACATAAATAACTAAAAAGAACCATTTCTAAAGGTCAGACAACATATGGAGAACTTCATGAAAATTCAAACAAAGGAATAGCATGTAAATCACATGCAATTCCTGTTGAAATAAACTTCAAGAATGTAAAGAAATAACCACTGGCTAAGCTATCCCATACAATAAACAGCAATTTAATCTTGTTTACACAAATTAATGTCCAGTTTCAAGTTGAACGAATAAAGATTAAATTACAAAATAAACTTAGGGAAGAAGAATGAATGGGTGGGAAGGAAAATGAAGTCCGCCAGGAGAAGGGCGGGGTATAAATTTAATAAAACCTAAAACCTAAAACCTAAGTTACGAGAAAATCATGGCCAAATTAATACAATCCTCAAAAGGTTAACGAACAAAGGGCAACATATAAAGCAATATATGGATTTGGTGGAAGCCAAAACTGGTAGTTTGAAAGAATAGAAAGGAATGGAATAATATAGCAAATGGGGTAAGTATAAACTAGCTGTTTTACAGGTAGCCCTCGTTTAATGACAGTAATTGGGACTGGAAATTCTGTCGCTAAGCAATGTGGACATGAAGTGCAAATATCAGGTGACCACATCACTTAGTGATTGCAATCCCAGCAGTTCCTGTTCCCATTGTAAAGCAAGGATCACAGGTAGTTAAGCAAGGATCTCATCCGACTGAGGTTTGGGACTTCCTGCCAGCTTCCAACGAGCAGGGGCAATCAGGAAGCCAGTAAGAAATTGCAACTCGCAATCACGAAAGGCTTCTCTTAGGCAGCTTGCAGGCAGGTCAGCGGAAAGTGTAGGCAAGAGAAGGCAAGTGGTGCACCTGAGGCATGGAGGGGGGGGTTGCTGCTGCTGCAGCTTGGTGCAACTCGGCAGCTGCCTGCTCACCCAGGGGATCCTCTGGAGAAAAAGCATCAGGAGTCAGAGCAACGTACAGGTCCTGATGGCTTCCCCGTTGACTTTATTCGTGGGAAGCCAACGGAGAAGATTGCAAGACTGTGATCACTTGACTATATTGTCAGAAGTAAGTCTTCATCCTGGTTCATCCAAGCCGGGAATATTATCATTATTATTATTATTATTAAATAAGCAACATGGCGACTGCTTTGGGAAGATGGTTACAGTTTATTGCAGAAGCAGAAAGATGGTTCTTCAGGAAAGAGCAGAGGAGAGAAGAAGAGAGTGAGCACATGGCAGTAGCATTTTATACCCTCTCTAGCTTTTTGTTTGGAAGTCTTCCTGTTCCTGTGGCATGAACTTTGAGGCTATTTCCTGTGTCACGTATTCTGACCTGAGCCCAGGTGTGCCTCTCTGGTATTACTTGATGGTAATGGTTAGTCATATTATGTCCCAAAAGTCATCTGCTTTCCTGGGGATGGGGCTAATGACTCTTAAGAGGTTCTTTGTCTTCTTGAGTTCCTGGCTCCAACCTTCCTGATGGTCTTACATCTGCATTTCTATAGGGCTGGTTCCTGCTTGGGGCAAAGAGATGATGCCAGGTTTGGTTTTTGGTTTTAAAAATCCTTTTTGAGGAAAAATATCTTTCTGCCTTTTTAATATTTCCTTCTCTGGGGCTCTGACTTCCCACAATATCATGCTGCAAACGTTGTAAGAGAGAGCTGGTTGCCAAGTGGCTAAATAATGATCATAAGATTGTAAGGATGGTGCTACTTCCAGAACTTTTGAGGACCAGTCCGAAGTCTCCTCATTCAGCGTAGCATGACTTGAACGGACACTGAACAAGTGGTCGTAACCCAAGGACTACCTGCATTTCTTTTTCTTATGCATTTAAGATTTTTCAGCTTGTTATTTCTCCCTTTTTATACTTGGAAAAACATAGTTTGCCCCCAAAGGGAATAGTGTAATGATATACATACGTATAATCACACTATTCCCTTTTGGGGAATGATTAAAGTTGATGGGAAATGATTAAAAACCCTCAGCTGGCCAGCATGAAGTACTAGGGTGAGGGGATATACTAATTAAATTTGCTGATAGTGTCCTATTTTAAAGGATGGCATTGTTCAGCTAGTTTAGGAACAGGTGCACAGATATTATTAAGGATATAATTGATATTACAGTTCCACTGGAGCCTGAAGTGATATTAGTAAAGACTAAGACTAAAATCCTAGAGATAATGAATGTGCACATTGGACTATAAGACTGGTACTGGCTTTTGACTAATAGTGCATAGGAGCGCACCTGACTATCGAACATACTAGAATGAGTCAGCAATTCAATCTAATTTTTCATTTATTGATTGTAGCACAGTGCTTGATTGTGTACTGGTGCTTGATTGTATACTGGTAGAGAAAGAAGGTCGTAGTCTTATTTAAAATGTGAGGAAATAAGTGTTGGTGATCTTTGTTATCTGAAGACCACATTTTTATTGGAGATAGAATTGATACAATAAAGATATTTAAGAAATCTTCAAAGACATTTTCAAAACTGAGGTAGACCCAGAGATGACCCAAAGAATAGAATAGAATAGAATAGAATAGAATAGAATAGAATAGAATAGAATAGAATAGAATAGAATAGAACAGGATTTTATTGTCACTTTAAATATACACTAATCGGCATACATTAAAATGAAATTTCATTGGGTACAGCTCTCAAAGGGTCACCACATCCAAAATACACTACATAAATATGACAGGAGGTTTTTTTTGCATATACCCACATATATTCTATGACACAGAGAAACAACATAGTCTAGTTTGGATGTATCCATGTACATGGCGAGAAAAACGAATCTTGCGAGTTTCCCAGATGGATGGTATAGGGAACAAAGCAGTTACAGAATCTGGTAGTCCTGCTGGAAATACTTCGAAACCTCCTCCCAGAGGGGAGCAACAGACACAGTCTGTAAAGTGGATGTGTGGGGTCTCTAACAATGCTTTGAGCTCTAAGCACAAAGCGCTTATAAACAGTCTCCTGAATAATGGGAAGCGGGCTTCCTATAATCTTCTCGGCTGTCCTTACCACTCTCTCTTTCTTCTATCTGAGGCACTGCTACCGCCAAATCAAACAGCGATGCAGTTTGTTAAAACATTCTCAATTGTGCCTCTGTAAAAAGTGGCCAGGACAGAAGGAGAAAGATGTGCTCTCCTCATCCGATGCAGGAAATGCAGAAAATGCATTTCAATAAGATTCTATTGTATTAAGATTATGGTGTTTGTTATAATCATGAAACATAGGAATTGATATTCAGAAGATTTGGTCTGCATGCCACTGCATTGTTTTCATTATTTATAATGAAAAACTGTAATACTGTACATAAAACGGGAAATGGGAAATGCTGAATGGGAAAGAATGCAAGTCTATCTTTTGTGTTCTTGTGTTCCATGTGACAATGGAAGTACCAAGAATCATAACTTACATCATGATGTCCCATTGCACATTACATTATTTTGGCATCATCATGTCTAAGGTTGCCCATGTGTCATGTGTATCGACAAATTATACAGGCTCAAAAATTAGGGTATAAAATGAGTAGGGGTGTCTATACCTTCCTTTGGACTCAAATCCTGATGAAATGGAAGCAGTAGATATTATTTAACATCTACGCTCACATGCTCTCTCTTGAGGTGTTAGTAGAATTGTTTTAACATATGTTGTATAATCCTTTGAACAAACTTCTACCTGCCCACAACATTTACGACTACTATAAAGAGAGATATGTAGATCCTTTCCTAAGCTAGTAATACAAACACAGATATAGATGCACACACAAAAACACAGTCTTCTCTGTACAATTAGGAAAGATCTGTTTCTTGTTCTAGTCTTCCTTCTTAGGGCAGTTATTCACAAGCTGCTACATACTTGCTTGTGAAAGCTTCATCAATCACACAGGAAAGGAATGGAAAATACAAGTCACATTTTGCTATGACTAAAAAAGTATAATGCAAAAGGTCCTGAGAGAGTTCATAAATTGGACTGGATGCCCTGGAGGAAAATGTTGTTGTTCCCTTATATATGTATAGATTCCTTATGTGGAATAGCTTTCAAAATATATGCACGTGTTTCAGAATTAAATAATCTTGAGCTGATGTTAACGATATTTAGAACTGGAATCCTACTGTATTCAACTGTGCATGAAATGCATGCATGATTTGAGAACTATACTATAAATGTGTCTCTCACTCTTTGTTAGGCAGAACCAAAGCAGCAAGATATTGGTCTTTACCAAAAAGCCTAGGAATATACATAGTTGCAATGGATTTTCAAGGCAGAAGCTAATAAACTTATGCATTCTGCTTTCATCAGAATTCTAAAAGCAATTTTTCATAATTTTAATTGTATGCAAGGATTAATCGTATTCTGCTCTTTTTAGAAGTGTCTTCCCTTGACTTTTATGCAATTTTAATTGATGCAACCATATCATCACTGTAAAACTATTTTAACCCTTCAAAGTAGCCTAACCACACAGCTTAAGGCCATTTAAGCATCATGCGCCTTTTCAATTCCAATTTTTTTAAAATATCCAAAGTGAATTGTTTATCTCTCTTTTCTCATTGATCTTGCTAAAGATTTGCATGCAAACACTGCAAGCTAGCCTGTGAGACAGCCCTGTTTTCATTAGGCAAATTGCCCAGGGTTCATGAAAAATTTAGCTACAGCTGAACAGGAAAACATTGACTGTTGTTGATATAGCACACACAATATCTTTGGCAAGAATCCATGGCCTGGGGATAGAAGTGACCTAGCTATTATCTGATCTGCTGCTTAGATGCAGCTGCAAGAATGTAACTCTTTATTATTGAAACAATTATTTCTGAACAGTGGGGGTCCAAGAAAGCAGGAATTAATTTAGTAATATATATTCATAGATTGTGAGGGACACAAGCAACTGCATTTGAGGATAAAGGTTATGCCAGTAATTGCTGAATTGATTATTTTAAAGCTCCACTGACACCCAAGCTACCATTAAATTGAGCTTTATTTTTTGCGAAGCAATGTTAGGACTCTATTTAAAAAAACGCCTCTGTTGGCCCGCAGCCTAATGATTAAATATTGTGCAAAGAGCAATGCTTACTTCCCAAGTGACCGTTGTTCACAAAGAAGTTTTATAACCAAGTGTTCCCAACAAGACTTTTCAATCCACTAAATTAATAATAAAGGTTACACACCGCATTGCTCTTCTCAAGCTGCATCTAAAATAACTAATTAAACCCCTATCATTCTAACGAGAGGTGCACATTCCAAAAATAAGGAGCACAATCTGATAATGCAATTAAATGTTCAACCCAGACAATTATTTTAACAGGGGGAGGAAAGAAGGATGGTTTTAGCCCTTTTGAAATCCTGAAAAAAGTGGGCTCCTCTGGGAGGGTGTTTCACAAAGCCAAAGCCATCAAAACTCTGTTAGCTCTACTTGAAATTCTGTTTTGATCAGCCTTTCCTTGATCAACTATGTTGCAGCCTCCACAGGAGACCAGACAGGGAAAAGCTGATAGAGAATTGGAAGCAAGTTCATTTAACACAAGAAAGGAACTCACAAGAGCCTTATAGAGGACAATCTGACCCCTGACTCTGTGCCTGGAAACTGGATGGTCAGGGCAGTGACTGCCAAATATGGTCTTGCTTGTTTCTGCCAACCCCATTTCATCCGCACAAGTTGAAGCTTCTGACAATGCCTCACGGGCAGAACATACATACAGTTGATTGCATACATTCATCACAGACAGCAGACCGAATCAGTCCACTCATGTGCAACAGAAATGGGAAGCTTTCTGTTTTCGGTGGCTCGTTTTCTTGCTCCTGGACAATGGGAGTCTGTGTAAAATCCCAGCGTTCCCAAATATCAATGGTTTGCTTTAAAACTGCCATGTGGTTCTGGGTAGTGTACAGAACTGTAGGAATAAAGATTTGTTGTCACGAAAAATAACAAGAAGCTTGTGGCATCTTAAACACAGGCAGATCTACTGTGGGATATCCTTTGGGGTTGGGATATTCTTTCAATATTTTACGCCTAATCATCTGTCAGCGGTTTTAATATTGGGGAAACTGGAGCGTGTTTACAAAAAAGATTAGAATCTCAAATGAAGTTTATCTTCTGGAGATGTCACAGGTTTCACTGTTTTCTTGGCAGCAATATGGAAGTAATTTTGCCATTTCCTTCTTCCACAGTTTTTAACAGATCCTTAGTTTGATTTCCAATCTGCTTTATTAAAGAACTAACCAGGTCCCACCTCATTTAGTTTTTTGAGACTGCTCAAGTTCAGCTTGGTGCTGCAACTTAGCTGGGCACAGAAAGTCCAGTGAGCATTAATTTGAGATTAAAAATAGGCAATATCCACAAAATTACAAATGGAATATTTCATTTCTCAGGATGCTATTCCCTAACCTGGAGATGTCTGTCTATTCCAGGGGTAGGCAACCTTGGCTCTTTTATGACTCGTGGACTTCAACTCCCAGAATTCTTGAGTCAGCATGGCTGGTTCAGGAATTCTGGGTATTGAAGTCCAGAAGTCATAAAAGAGCCAAGGTTGCCTACCCCTGGTCTATTCAGTAAAGGAATTCCAGGGACTTTCATTAACAATCAGGACGTTAGAATTCTTCAAGTGACTTTTGCATATTTGAACACGTTCATGCTCCATGTAGAATATCTGAAGTAATCATTCCGAGTATCTTCCTACATGGAGAAAAGTGCTCTAAACAAGGGCTATGGTTATGCCCTGCATTGAACACTGGAAGTTTTCCCAAAGGGGAAAAAATGGGTAGATGGTAAATAGATTGATAGGGCTCACCTAGCAATTTCCCCAAAGCAGAAGTGGAAAAAACAACAACAGTGAAAACGACTTAAGTTGAGATCCTTCAGGCAGTATAGGAGTAATCTGTTGAGTTTGCTAGCAGTATCGGTCAGAAGTTTCCTATATCTGCATAAAGAGTTGCTTTAGGCTTTTTTTCATTTCAGCAACTTATTGGGGGTGGGGAGTTATTTTGTTGCTTTTGTTGCAAATAATTAGGAATTTTTTTTAAAAAAAAACCTTTTGTTACTCCAGGGTTCTTCCAGACAACTGTTTTAACATGCTGTCTTCCAGCCAGAAGATAACACAAAGTGCAAATTTGTTCTGTCCCCACAGCCAAATCATCTGTAAAAGCCCTTAACTTATAAGATTCTTTTATAATCTTTACTCGCACAATTCTTTCATGTTATCTTATATCTCGATTCAATATTCTAAGGAGTAAAATAAACAAGAGAGAAGACAATGGGCATTCATGCTTTGTTCCTTTTTGTATTTCACAAGACTTTGGTAGATCTCCATTATGTATAGATCTCTACAACTATATACTTTCTTTGAATTATGATTGATCTTATCCATTTTATGAAGTTCTTTCTAAAGTTCATACCTTCAAAAACCCAGTCCAAGGCCTTCTCTGCAACTAAGAAAATCAATGCTACTTTTTCGTTGTGTTGTTCCAAGTACTCCAAAATTTCTGATATTATTTTGTAACTGTCTTTTAAGTAAAAATACATATTGATCCTCATTGACCCAATACATTCTTGTAAAATTATTTTCAACCTATCAGCCAAAATTGTTCTAAACTTGTAGGTATTTTTCAATAATTATATTTATCTACATAGTTTCTTGTTAAAATAAAATCTTGTCCCTCTTTACCATTTATATTAATTCTATATTGGCTTCTTTCCAGCTCTCTGACATCCTTCCTCCCTGTAAACTAGAATTCACTGTATTTTGTAAAGGTCATAAAAGACATCTGCAAAGTATTTATAATAAGAATCTGGTAATCTGTCTAGCCCAATCATCTTTCCAGTTTTAATATTTTTTAAAGCTTCACAACCCTTCCCCCTGCCATGTAGTCAGATCCATTCATAAATTTATGTAAATTTTCTTTCTTAAAGTATTCATCTATTTTTTCCAGAGAAATATCTTGTCCTTTATGCAAATTGGAATAATATTGATAAAATGATTTTTTGCATAGCCACATTATCCACTAATGCAGTATCTCCCTCTTGTAGTTTCAGTATCTGCAACTTGTGCAGAGGTTAAGTCTTTTGCTAAACATTTTTAAATCTTTGAAGCCCCCTCTACTTCCCTCCTTTTTAATCCAATAAGAATGCTGATCCACCAAGTGGATTACTCTTATCTTGCCACTCAGAAACTCTCTCTTTAGCTGTAAATTGATTACATCCAGAAATGGTTATGAAAGTGGGACTTTGGCAAGCATTGTGTTCATATAGGGTGCATTACGACTGTGCTTAATTGACATTCCTTGTCTCCCAGCTGCTTGACTCATGAGTCAACCAAAAAACCTCAGTTCCTGCAGTCTCCTCACAAGGAACAACTGTTTGTAGTGGGTGATCTCACAACCTGTCCTTGTCCAGAAAGACTACACTGGCCAGAATTCACCTCCTGATTGTCAATCTCTGTCACAATGCTGTCTTCCATAAATCTTCAGCTGGAAGCTCAGAACATGCCAACGTATTATTGATGGCTCTTTTTCCCTGCCCCAATTTCCTAAAGCCTCTTCGCTAAAATCTGTCTCCTTCTAGGTTGCTTTCAAAAGAATTGGCAAGATTTGCCCATTTGGACTGGTTATCTAGAATTTGGAGTTTAGCCAACAAAAGAATATTGAACTTTAACGGCATTTTATTTGTTAGATTTATACAAAGCTACATCATGCGCGGGTGTCTACAGTATGTGTTTTAAATCCATCCATGGTTCACGATTACCTTAAGAAAAATATAATAAAAATTGGAATACACTAAGAAGTCATCTGTACCTCCTCGTTTTAAACATGAAGCTACCCAGGGAACTAATGAACTATGAAAGAGGGGTGAGCTGCCAACATTAGAAAAGAAGGGGGGGGGAAAGCATTTTTGCCTAGCAAGAACCTCCAAATTTGGCAACAATAAGAACTATGTCTCTGAACAAAATCTATCTAGTATTTCAGTTTTAAGGAAAGGAGGAAAGGGAGAGAAAATGACTGACTAAGTCCTAGAAGCCCAACTGAAGTCTAAGGCACAAATGTAAAAAAACATAAACGATTACCAGCTAACTTTCTGGATCATTTTCTGGCTACTCTAGTTAGTCCTCAACATACAACCACAATTGGGACTGGTATTTCCATCATAAGTCAGTGTGGTCACAAGGCCAGCCACCACCTGACCAGACCTGATTTTACAACCCTTTTTACCATAGTTGTTAAGCAAGTCCCCACGGTTTTTAAGCGAATCCAGTTTCCCCAATTAGCACTGCTTGTTGGAAACCAGCTAAGAAGGTTGCAGACCACAATCACGTAACTGCATGATGCTGAACCCGGTATTTAAATGCCAGCCAGTTGCCAAGTGTCCAAATTGCATCCTGTAATTGCAGGGGTGGTGTTGACAGTCCTAACTTCAAGGAGAGGTTGTAAATAATTTTTTTTATGAGGAGTAACTTTGAACTGTCATCCAACGAATGGCCCTAACTCAAGAGCTTCCTGTGTGCAGTACTCCAAGAAATGATTTTCTAGGTCTAGGATAACAAATTGTTGTTCGGCATTTATATCAAAGCCGTGCCTGCTGATGCGAGGAATATTCTCTGGAAGCACGAATGCCAAACACACGTCTGGCCCTTGCCTAAGCTGGCTGATATGATTACTGGAAAGGGAAGCAAGGGATTATTATGATCCCCTGCTATTTTTCTGCAATGAGAGGAAACTCTACTCCTGGCAGTTTGGAAACATGAATGATAGTCTGCAGATGTGGACTAATGACAGCCTGCGAGGGATTAATCTATCATTTTCCATTTCTTAGAACGTTAGACATATGACTAAATATTTTATCATCTCTCACATTTCATGGGAATGTGTTCACACATGACAAATACATGACTCTAGGTGGCTATATCAATCGAAATAATAAATACATAAATGGGAAAAGGAGCTTTCAGCCATGTGTGCAAAAGTGGGGACTGGAAAAAAAGTCCTTTGTCAGAAATGTTTTATGGCGCCCAGGGATGTTGCTAATAGATCACACATTCTCATGAAACATGGAAGGCGATAAAATCTTTAGCCTTATTTTTAACTCAATGCAATATTGAGCTGGTATGTATTTTTTCAGACACTTTGCATCTGTCGTTCACTATGTGAAAAGAGAAAAGGGCTAAAATGTTTGAAGAAAATTTCCCATAATAAAAACTAATGAAAGCTTAATCAGGTAGGAAACCTTTGCACTGTTCCTTCTACTGGAGCAATTGTTAGTTAAGCACTTGAGCAATCATTACAGCTGATTTGTTAAAGATATACCTGAAGTATACCTGGGAACTTGATTAAAGATATGTCAGTTCCCCACAATGGAAAGAGAAAGCACACAATGTTGACCAACGTTTCTATATGCCATACACAAGAATTGAACAGGAAACACTGAACTTCAGGAAGAAAAATAAAGCAAACAGCTCTCCAATTCATGTGCTTCCTTATGACCATAGTCCAATTGACATACCAAATATATTTCCTAGTAAGCGTTTCCTTGCTAAAAAAAAAAATCATTATAATCCCAAAGCAGAGATATAATGTAACAACATTACAAAAACTTAAATTCATTTTACAAGAAAGCGAGACCAACGGCAGCAGTGATAGCAACTAAAATCAGTACTATCAGCTACCTAAATTCAACAGAAAGCCTGCATGAGCAGATGACTTCAACCTGGTGCTAGAAAATGGATTTGCATCACGCTGTAATTGGTGCAGGGAGATATTTGTGGAAGGATTCCTGAAAGAGAACTTCTTTTGGATAACTGCACATAGAATTCTTGGCAAGCAGAACATCTTCAAAGGAATGTGCTACTAGATCACAATGGGCTGATTGGCAGGAAAACAGGTAGAACAAAATCGATCAGATATTTTGATCCCCGGTCATCCCTGGGCTCAGCAGTATTCTGGCAGCCTAAATGGATCCTTCATAAACATTTATACACCAAGTTTACAGAAGCTTATTTCCTTTGATAAGAGGAAGGTGATTGCACCGAGATGGCACTTAGTATTAAGGTGAGGAAGTGCACCTAATTTCAATTTAATGTTGCCTGATTTATCATTTTCAGATTGAACCATGTATGGATTGTAGGAGGATGGAAAGTTCCCTCCTATTTTTTTTTTCTTTTGTGCTAGTTTTTGTATCCATGCATTCCCTGGACAGAATCCAGAACCTGTAAATAAATTTGACATTCAATTACATACCAGTCCTACCTTCCCCCAAAGGTTTACCTTTTAGTCATTTCTGTTGGTGAAATTAGTTAGTATTGTGGCCCAGGAGATTTACATGGTACTCAAGTCACGATTTAAAAAGGAATCAGGAAAAAGGAAAATATTTTTAGTTGAGCTAAAAATATTTGTAAAATAACAACTGCAGGCTGTGCCTAAATTGCAGAACACCACAGAATAAATGAACTCACGTGTGAAATAATTCAGAGACTTCTACTCAACCTCACCAAGAACATATTTTAAGAGATTTGAGAAAACCAACTGAAATAATAACAGACAATATTACCTGAGCAACCCTGAGCAATATTGTTTAAATAATATACATTTCATAAACTTCATAAGTCTAAGTAATACACTTTCATTCCATATCAGTGTATGAAATGCAGGCTGAATATGTCAGGTAGCTTTTTACTTGAAAGGAAAAGTGTTAATTTGACATGATTTCTATTACTCACAAAATAAAATTAACCATATGCTTTATTCATGCTATTTCACCTCTGTCTCTCTGCAAGTCCAGGCAGGACTGGAGAGAAAAAAAAAGAAATTTTGAAAATACAGTCAATGTTCACATCACACACCCACTGTACACTGTAATTTGTGTAATTAATCTAAATGCTTAATTTATTTTGTAAATTGAATAATAAGCTAACTTACATGCTAGGTTTGCGCCAAAGACTATGCTAAACACGTGGTTGTCTGCCTTGTAACTCACAACATTGTGTGCAGACAGAATTTGCTGGCAACCTGTACTGGCAACACTAGGAAAGGTTTGATTCAGGGGAAGACATTTGATATTTTGCTATCTCCTGTCTTTTTCCATTTCTCCTATTATTTCATCGCTTATATGCCTGGTCTTTTTGTCTGTAAAGCCTGAGGAAAAGGTGTGGGTTACATTTGCAATCATGCACAATTCCCTTCCATAGTCACCATGCACTGATTTTTAATTGTTGTAAGATACATTGGGGAAAATATTGGCTCAAAAACTCCTGCAGAATCAAAATGTGATGAGCAAGAAAGAGAGACAAATATAGTATAACAGAGACAAACACTTCAAATGAATAACAAACAACGATCACCTCAGCAACAGAATTTAGGGCTGTGTGAGTTTCATTGCTTTGACACATTTTAATGAGCCATGGGGGAATTCCTAAGACAAACATCTAACCTTGCAGAAAAGAACTGGAGTTTGTTGCTTGTTTTATATATAATAAGCCTCAGGACTACTGTAGCTGACTGACTTATTTCCGCTGCTAGGGAACTTCCCAATGGATCAATTACACTTATATACCCCATTTTCTTTTATTATTTCAAAGCAAAGGACTCTGATCCCTGACACGTGGTACACAAATAATGTATCTGAAGTTGAAAAATTGATATCATTTCCCACCTAGTTCTCATAACAGAGGTCAGGTAAATACATCAAAAAGAAAATGGAAGTGAATGAGATTCTGGCATCTCTTCAAATCTGAAGGTGCAGGAACAAGTCTTTTAGAAATAGCTACAATCATATACATTTTCCAGACTTTTGGGTCTCATTCGGCTGCAGTCCTCCACTGTATTTTAGGCTGTACTTGAACATTATTGAGTTCTACTATTAGACACACTTGACTTAAAAGTAATGACAGATCAGACTAGGGAGGATAAAGCTGGGAGAGGGCAAAGAATTTGGAGAGAAGGAAAGACTAGGAATCGTAACTGAAGAGAAGGAGAGAAACCCAAAGGTGCTTTTTTTTCAAAAGGCAACTGGACTTTGTTTTTCCTTGAACATGTTTCACTTCTCATTCTGGAAGCTTTTGGAAGCGAAATGTCTTCAAGGAAAAACAAAGTCGGGTTGTCTTTTGAAAAAAGCACTTTTGGAACAACCATGATCTGGATGACTGAAAATCTCCATAGGCAGAAGGAGAGAAAGACGAACCAATTTAGAGACTGAGCAAATCAAGAACAGTCACACTTGCTAATGGATATAATAAAACTTCCAATATGTTCCTCCAAATTAATTATACCAAGTCATAAGAATTTCCCCAAACGAAAAACGATACAGTACTGGAATTTTCCTCAACTGAGCACAGAGAAAGTAACACCTTAAATAGGCTGTGGCATTAATTTCAAGAAGAGCAAATCACTAAGCATTTAAGAGGTTGGCACTGACCTTTCTAGCCTTAAATACCTTACAAAACTGACTGCGCAGTCATTATGGTTTTAGGGTTTTTTATTGTTGATCTTAATCCTTATTTTTATATTCTGTCTCGTTTGAAATGTTGTCAGCCACCTTGAACAGAGAAGCAGGTATACATCAAACCAATGTTTTTTTCTCTACATGAAATGACCTGCCAATCCATTCCATAAAAGATTTAAGAACAGCCAATGTAATAGTACTACAAAATACAGCATGTGGGGGAGAGACCATCCATTCGGATTGCTTTTAGCTGGCTATTCACTCTGTTATTAAATCTGTGAAATGTGCTACCTTTGGGATGGGCCATGCCTGGGCTACAAGCATAATTTGCTTTTTATTAAACACAGGGTTCCCAGGAATTGTGCCTCTGGCCCTTTCTTTGCATCCTGGCTCCAGTGGGGATCTTCCTTATGAAGTAATTTAGCAAGTGCTGCTCTTCATAGAGACTGGCCAGCAGGCTGGATAGTAGTAAGGACAAAATTTAATTCAGACTGAAAAAGGTTTACATATTAAAAAAGGGGAGCAAAGAGAAATGATGAATGAATGAATCATACATTACCATAAAATATCAGGGAAGCTACATGTTAATAAACTAAATCAATTTTTCTTTTTGTTAGGTTAGATTTTTCCTTAGAAACGTAACTTCCCTTCAGAGTCCTTCTGTACGAGGTTAAAAAAGGCATATTTTATTTCTCCACAGTTCACTTGTTGTGTGCCTTCTGCACAATTACATATCAAAATGTTCTGTATGTTCTCGGTGCTTTTTATCTTTGTTTCAGTGTCAAAACATGACTCAAAGTTTCAGCCTAAGTTTCCCCCTGGTCACTCTGCCCCCATGGAGCTGCAAGTCAAAAGCTGAGTACATCATACAAAAGGCCTTTTTTTTTAAAATCTTCAGCCCCAGCCATTGCCCTAAAGGAAGGGGGAAACCAGGGGTTAAGCGTCATCCGTTTGAGTTGCTGTCCAAGTTGGGCCTATTGATTGGAGCTTTCCAGCCCAGGGTTGCTAGGGGCGTAGTCTGTCCCTGTTGTTGCAACTAGAGGGAATAGTCTCTGTCTGGCTAGTAGTTATAGTTGCCATGTTTGCTATCCTTGTCACATTGTTAAGCTGCTGAATGAAGGATCCTAGGATACTAACTAATTTGCATGGGGCAACTTGTTCCTCTCCACCAACCATCTAAGCAAGACACAGAATAGCACTGTCCAGCTACTGTTATGAGAACAAGGCAACTGGGCAAGGGAGTGCCCAATTCAACATTCACAACCTCATTAAGTAACCAGAATTTGTAATCTGTTTTCTGGAATAGAAGTTATTCTTCAATGTGTCAACTAAACAGGACAGCAGAGCTCTTAATGTTAATCATATAACTGATAAGATAATAAAAGAGATTTGAATTACACCAATTCACAGTGAAGCATACAAAGCATTTAATGCTTTGTATGCTTTCTTTGATTTTCACTGTCTTAACATATATTCCTAGTGCTTTTCACTGACACACACACACACACACACACAAAAAATCAAGTTGCTAAATTGGCACTATATACTATACAGATAAGTGCAAAGAACTACCGTTGCAATTCTTTTGACTACATCAAAACTTTTCACTGTAGCTACTGAAAGACATGTACTGCAAGACAAATGCAAATTGTTAGAGTAAGATTTTTCATTAATAAGAAGGATGAAATTTGATAAAAACAGCCACAAAATGAAACTCTTGTACAGAGAATTATCAAACGTTATACCGGTAGTAGAAAATGAGGGCAAAATTAATTTCAAAAGCAGGCAGGTATTACTGCGTAAACATCCAATTTCTTTGTTAGTAGAGTTTTCTGAAAGACTTCACATTAGAATCTTTTGAAGGAAGTTTTCCAGTACCCTCAGTCAATGGAAAAATGTATATTACCAGGTTCATTTTTATTTAAACAAAGCTAATTATGAATATTATGTAAATTTCTCAAAAGTCTTTCCACTAATAGCTGAAATAAATAATTTATTTGGCAGAAAGAGAGAAAACTGGGAGAGAGATGAATATGTTATGTTTAGATTAAAACCTTTCTTTGGGAATTATTTTATTACAGTGCTTATAATTATTTTAAACATAGTTAACTGAGTACATTTTCCCTAATTAAGAAAAATAAGTGATACTTGCTACACATTTCAGCATTAATTTTAGCATGTGTGAAATTTGTACCTAATTTTATCTCCTTCCATAAGAGTCATTTGGAAGAGTTAATTAGAATTTAATTAGAACTGTCCAACTGAATTTACACCAAGTTTGTGTTAGTTTATTATTAATTTATTTTACCACGCAATACACTTTGACAAGTATGCTTGTAAAGTAAAAGAAGAAATCCCAAAAAATTAGGTGAGTGGAATATTTTCTATTGACAGTGGAGTTCATCCTATATCTTCATACTTTTTTAACCAGTTTGGATGGATGTGGCTTTAAAGAGAAATTGCAGAGGTAACCACTAGTATTAACTTATGCAATAGTGGCGAATATCTGTAGCTCGGCTATAGGATGAGGGTGAAGGTTCGTTCTCCAAGCTTGTGGATTGGTTTCTGAATGTTTTGTTACCAGGCTGGGTAACATCTTCAGCAGAGTTTAGGTCCGTGGTGGCGAACCTATGGCACACATGCCACAGGTGGCACGCAGAGCCCTCTCTGTGGGCACGCGCATCATCGCCCCAGTCCTAGGCCTTCAGCTGGGTTTTATAAAATCTTTCCGCTTTAGGCCTCCGCCGCCGTGTGCAAAAAAAAAAAAAAGATTCAATCAATCAATTTCAACTTCTCATGGGAGAAAAAAAAGATCTCACAAAGTTAGAACTGATTGATTGAACTTTTCAGTCCCACCCAGTCTGCTGTTACCACCGCAGCCACACCCACCCAATTGGTCACACCCATCCTTTAGCCACGCCCACCCAGCACCCGATGATACATAAGTGGGGTTTGGGTTGCAGTTTGGGCACTCGGTCTCTAAAAGGTTCGCCATCACTGGTTTAGGGGATGATGGTGTTATTCTGATTATAAGGGCTTCAGGTGTGGTGGTGTCACGTGAGGGTCTGTGATGGGTCTTGTGATAGGTCAGGTGTGAGTCATCAGTGAGTTTGGTGATGGGGAGGTTACATCCGGTCAGGGTCATTGGGAGGTGAATTGCTGGTGGCAGGGGGGGCTTGCATAAATTGGTTGAGGGTCATTGCTATCTCTGGTTGACTATGTGGTTGATTTGGATTCTGAGGGGTTCGTAGGCTAGTTGTAGGTCAGTGTGTCTGTTGATGGAACTGCTTAAGGAGTGCCAGGCTTCGATGACCTCACGAGCATGGCGGCTGATAGCATGACCGATGATTTTTATGTTGCTCCAATCGAACTGGTGCTGTTGGTGTCGGTGTATAGAGATTAAGGATTTGGGATCGTGGCCTTTGACTGCCAGCCAGTGTTTGTGGATCCTGGTTTTTAATTTATACCATCAGAATAGAAATTTGATATACTCCATGAGCTCTGCATTGCAACATCGGGGGTTTTTTTCAGAATGCTTAGAAGGGAGGAGATAAGACCATTATCAGCAAGCCATTTCCATTCCTACCACCATCACCTCACTGTCAGAAAACAAAGTTCCCATAAGCTCATCTCAGCAGGGGGCAGCACTTGGCCAAAGGTATCCAGATCTGGAAGCCAAGCAAGCTTAAACCATCATCAGTGCTATGATGACACATCACCAGGGTATTCCAAGGCTGGAGGCAAAATTGGGGAAGTCAAAAAAATATGCCAGAGAAGGTAATGGAAAATCACTTCTACGCTGTTGACCAGAAAACTGCACGGATGTGTCTGTAATAGCCAGAAGTTTGGCTCAGCTCAAGGGAGGCTTTGCGTTACCTCCTCGCAAAATGTCATAAAATCTGACTTCTTACGTAATTCTTTTTTTCTCCCCCTTCACAGCTGCAGAAGATAGAATTGAAAACAGCTGCAAATATACGCACACAAAGAAAGAGGGAGTCCAGCCACAGACACACACAAAGGAAAAATCTGAATTAAAACCATATGCCAGAAACAATAAACTAGAGGAAACTATTTCCGAGACTTGAGCAGACTTTGGGGAAGGGAGAATAACTTTCAAAATATGATCCGAGCGCCAATCTAAAATCTATTTTCTAATAAGTTATGTTTCCCATTTTAATATAAACAGCTGAGGGGATGTTCCAAGAAATACAGTGGTCTTTCTGTTCGGTATAAATGGTTAGAATTGTGGTGTATTGTGTTCTCACCGAAACAATAAGGCTTCCTTCAGGCAAACATGAGTCAAGTACTCTTTCCCTGCAAGTAATGGGTGGAAAATCTCACTACTTCAGGGACAAGAGATTAGAGTGAACTCTGAAACAATTCTTTCCCCACAGGAAAATGACAATACTGTGATAAAAGGGTTCAGCATTCGAAATTCCATTCACTGTCTTTTTTTTTCCTTTATAAATACACCCCTCCCATTTTGTAGAGGCTGGCCTTAGCAGAAAAATGAATATAAGAAAGAATTTGATTCAGCAAGAACAATGGAGGCACTGTGTCTGTGCTGGCGGGCATTGGTTCCAAGGTCAGGAGTTTGCAGGTACTTACCCCCCAAGAACTGGATGCCTCCAGCCACCCTGCCCACCGTCCTGGAGATCAGCTCATATACGCAGCATCCCATAAGTGCAGTGAGGGCCACTAGGAGGAGGAGGCCACAGCCCAAACCGGTCACCACTGTGCAGATCTGCCATTCCACACTCGGAATGGCCTGGAAGGATGCGTAACGTCCACACTGCTCCACCATTACTGTAATCTGGCGGCTCTCGTCTCGAACAGGATAGGAACATCTCCGGAAAGTGCCAAAAGAGACTGGTTTCTCCAGCTGAGAACCCAGCAGCCAATAAGGCATGAAGAAACCCACACAGGAGGCTCCAGCACAAAGGAAGGAAAGCAAGGCCCAGATCACTCCGGTACAAGTCAGGCTAGAGGCCATTTTCCCAGTCATGATGACCCAGAGGAACTTGGAACAAAATCCGCCACCTGATATACTAGTTTTGCAGATCTGTGGGTATTTCCTCAGTCACAGGAACCTTGGAGTCCAAGGAAATCTTCCATAAGCGCTGTCAAACTCACTTCTTTTATCCTTAAGATTCCTGGTATGGCAGAGATGGAACTTCTTCTTGTTACTTCTTCATCCCCAGTGGAAGCTGTAATTGTAACGAGAAGCATTAAGGAAGGGAGCAAGATGAGGTAAATAATCATGAGTTCTTTCAACATGGGGAAGGCGGGCAAGAAAAGCAGCGATGAAAATGAAGTTTCGCTATGAAGCTAAGCTGGGGCGGGGCGGCAATGTAAGAAATACAGGATGGAAACTGCAACAAGCAAGAATAGCTTGTTCCAATCCAATAACCCTCTAATGAAGATGATCAGAATGACAGGATGGATGAGTCTTGCCAGGAGTTGGGCTGGGGGAAGCTGCAGGAAGATTACCAGGTCCAGCTCTGGATACTGCTCTTGTGGCTTTCAGTGTCAAGTAGAAATGAACCCATGAATCACAAAGCCCCACTTTTTAGTTTGCTAAGGAAACAGGTCAGCCCCCTCTCATTTTCCTACCACATCTGGTTGTCAGCTGGCAAACAAACAAAAAAAAGTGCTCTCTTGTCCTTTTGACATGGGGAAGCGAGCAGTGGAAGCTTTATGGAGCCTGGAAATACCACCCAACAAGCCCTATGGTCACGTCACAGAAGTCAGCAGGGCAGCCCCACGTCTGCCTTGCCTTCTGACTGAGACAGCAGAGAACTACTAAAAAATCTGGGTGACTGTTGAGGGCAGCAAGTGGATACTAAAAGCTCTCGCTGCTGCTATTTAGTGGTCATCCATATTATTGCAGCCCAGTTTAGCCTTGCAATCTCAATCTTCAGTTGCATGGAAAACAGTGCCCAATAACACAGTGCCAGTGACAATCCCTGGAATTTCTACTGGAATTTCTACGGAATCCTTTAGAACAGGAAAAACTGGAGGTAGGAGAAATAAGATAACCACCGTACCGAAACATTTTGCCTCCTGTTCTTTTTCCTTGAGGGGGAGGCACAAACTGAGCTTCAAAGATCAGGAAGACAATAGAACAAAAACCCAAATGGTCTTGACGCCTTTAAAAGAGGCTGACTGGTATGACTGGTTGGAGAGTAGAAATAAGAGAGAATAAATGTGGAAAGGTTAAAAGTGGGAAATGTGTGCATAATAATGTATGAAGGAAGAAAAATGCAAATAAGAAATAATGGGGCAACAAGGACAAATATTCTAAAGAAGAATAAGGGGGGGGAAATGTAAATAATAGAAGATGACTGTTACGAAATCGCTGTTAAAAAAAGGGAGGAATATATACTGTGTATATATGTGTGTTATGTTTTGTTTCGTTATGTTGGTTTAAAAAAAAAAGAAAAAAAAAAGAAAGAAAAATTGCAACTGATGTTAATATACATGAGGAAAATGTAATTTTTCTAGTTTTTTATGAGTTATATCAAAATGTACATGTTCTAATGTCATGGCAAAACATATGTTCAAATAAAACAGCTTCCAAAGGAAAAAAAAACCCAGAGGCTGTTAAGAGGGGAAAGTTAACGCTTTCACAAATCGGGCTCTGCCTCCACTGTTTTTCTTCTTACAGTTATTCACATCTGCCTGGGTCCCAACGGAGAACAAACCACCAAGCCGATCACCTTTCAGAGCAGAAGGAAAAAAGAATGGGCTTGATGACCGCATTTGGCAACAGGGAGGAGGAAAATCTGCGAGTCCTTTCAAAAACAAAACCCAGCCAGCACCCCTGGGAAAGGAGGAAGCCCGGATCAGGCAGAGGAGCCTTCTTCGAGCATCCCCAGATATTTTTTTCCACCCCCGGGTGCCTGCTTTCGCCCACTCCCCGCGATCAAAGGAACCGTAACGGGCAGCGACCGAGAAGAAGAGGCGCAAAGGGGGTTCGGTTCCCTTTGCAAACTCTCCCGCGCTGGCTGTCAATCCGGGAAAATGGGGTGGGCAGGGGGGTCCCCCCCCCCACACACACACAAAGTGCCGAGTCACGGCCTTTCTCCGGACGGACGGACGGCCGGGCGTCGGCACCGAAAAAGGCGCTTGCCAGCCTGCCCCGCTGGACTTGCCGCTAAGTTTGGCTTCCCACCGCCGCCGCCTCCTCGAAAGGGGACGACCTGGCACTGGGAAGAATCGGGGCTGGTGTGTTGGGAAGGCGCAGCAAAAGCGGGCGGGGGTCCGCCCCCCCCCCCCCGCCACCTTCCCCTGCTCTTAGATCTGGGGCAGGCGAGGGCTCTCGCGCGCGCCTTTTGCCCCGGACGGCTTGGCTCCAACTGAGCGGCGCTGGGAAGCGACAGCTCCTTAAGCCGGACGAGGATCGCCTACCGCCCCCCCCCCCCCGGCCACTTCCAAGCCTCTACCGACCTGCCTGCGCCGATCCGGCCCGGGCGCACATGGAAGCTGCAAAGCGCGGCCTTTCTGCAGCTGCTCGGCACGCGTCCGGGCGGGAGGGCGGGCGACGGCTTGGTCCGGAGCGCAGAACCAGCTGCGGCCGCCGCGCTCGGTTCTAGGAGAGAAGAGCCCAAGCGGGGTCCCAAAACCTCGGCGCAAGGAGCTCCGCCCCCTGCCACCTACGAGGAGGAGGAGGAGGAGGNGGGCTCGGCTCAGCGCCCAAATCCCTGGAAAATATTGATCCGTTTGTCTGGCCAGATAGGAGGGGCTCCTAGGAATCTCTCGGTTCTTCAGTTTCTTGAAGAATAGAGTGAGCCAATTAACCCCTTCCCTTTTATAAGGTCGGAAATGCATTTCATAAATTCAATCAAACCATCAGAATAGAGCCGGAAGGGACCGTGGAGGTCTTCTAGTCCAGGGCTTTTCAACCTTTTCACCCATTGTACCACTTTTAGGACATGGCAACATCCCAGTACCTCCAGTCGCCTAGCAAGGTGTCAAAAACTTGATGACCAAAGAAAAAAAAAAAAAAAGGAAAAAAGTACAGGTAGTCCTCGACTTACAACAGTCCGCTTAATGACTGTTCGAAGTTACAATAGCACTGAAAAAAGTGGCCCCCAAGCCACAGCCGAGCAAGACACCTGCCTGCCCGCCTGGCGGCGCTCTTCCTCCTGTCCGAGGTTTTCATTGTTGTGAGCATTTTTGTTGGGGATTGGCAGCGGGGGTGGGATGGGGGGGTGTTTGGTTTTTATTCCCCCCGTCTGCTGGGTGGTTGCAGCAGGTTTTGGTCACTTCACATGACCCTGGGACACTGTGACCATCATAAATATGAATCAGTTGCCAAGCATCTGAATGTAAATCACAAGACCCTGGAGATGCTGCAACATTCCAGCTGATAGGCGCTTCTTCTGGGCTCAGCAGAAGCACCAGGATCAGCGCCCAGCTCCAGCTGGAGCCTGGTGTTGATCCTGGCGCTTCCGCTGAGCCCTGACAGCCCTGCAGCTCCAGCCGTCTCTCGCTCAGGCTTGTGTGGTGCTGTCACCGGTTCAGCTCATTCCCCTCCCCCACTACCACTTTTCTAGGATGGTCGCGTACCACCTGCCAGGTGCCAATGTACCACAGGTGGTACCCGTACCACTGGTTGAAAAGCCCTGTTCTAGTCCAACCCCCTGCTCAAGCAGGAGACCCTATACCTTTTCGGATAGGTGGCTGTCCAGTCTTTTCTTAAAAAACCTCCAGTGATGGAGCACCCACAACTTCTGAAGTTATAATTCAATCGTAAATTAATGGAACTTCTGGAGCTCTAATTTAATCATAAGTTAATGGAGGGAAACCCATCTCAATCAAGCATGACATTTGAATCAATTATTTTTAGACAATATAGGAGTATATTTGTAGCTCAGGGTTGAAATGAAGGGTCCTTGGTATTCTCTAAACTTGGTGGTTGTTTTTTTGCAGATGTTTCATTACCCAAACTCGGTAACATCATCAGTACTAGCGCTGATGATGTTACCAAGTTTGGGTACTGAAACATCTGCAAGAAAACAAGCAAGCTCAGAGAACACCAAGGACCCCTCATTTTGGACAGCTAAAAATGATTGAATTTATGAGCATGGCTCTTCAATATTTAATGTTAATACACTTATTATTTTCAACGTGTTGTTTTTCTTAAAAAGTCAATATAGAGAATTGCCTACTATTGTCTGTTATGTGTTTAAGGATTCCAATAAAAATGGTTTTGATTTATTATCTAGCCTGCTTTTTCAATATTAAAATGTACCGTATTTGGCATAAAAGTTGCACTACTTTGAACAACTTTAAATCTCATTGAGTACACCACATTAGATTTATGTATTTATTTGACTTACATGCATTGCAATCAAAAGAGACTTGTGCTTTACAATAGTTTTGTAATAATATAGTAAAACATCAACTGTTTGCTGAGCTTAAGTACTTTAACTCAACAAATTTTGAATGTTGAAAAAAATATTTGTGGTTATATAGCTTATAACATTAATGTGCTATATGTATGCCATTGTTACTTCAGGTTATAAATTGTTACGGTATATATATCTTATTTAGAACATTTTTTCCCAAATCATAGTATATTTTCACTTAAGAATCAAGTAATATTGATAGAAAATAAGATAGCCTTGGTTTTAATATGTCAAATTTGCACCTCACATGCAAATTTTTAAGTTAATAGGAAATTGATGTGCGTATCTATGACATAATTCTGTGTTAAAATGTAAAAACAGGTGCAGGTATTAAACTATCATCTTGAATGTCTGTGCCATCATCATCTCCAGCATCTTCATAAGCACATCTTATTCCAGGCCAAGAGTTATATGTGGCCTTTGATAGCATGCTGAGGACTCCAATACTTTCTGAAAAGTAATTATTGTAAGGGCGGGACTAAATTTGATTTATTTTATATAGGGATCATTAAAACCCTCCTTTTTTATGACCCTGTAATCCCTTAATTCAGGCTAGTCGGAATGACTGGATGGAGCTGAGCGTTTACTGGCCGGATGCCCTTCCTGATGCCACACGGAGTTCGCAGCAGATATTTTTTCTTTGAGCCCTAGGAAAGAAATATCTGCCACTACCTAGGATTGAACTCTCAACCTATTCATTAAACCTATTTATTATTTTTATTATTATGTAATTATTGTTCACATGATTATTAATCATATACACAATAATATTTCCCTTCTATTGAATTAAAATTACAATTTGATAATAACTTTTGATGCTCTCTGAAGGGTGCCATCAAGACTTTTAGGAACTGTGTATAGTCCTGGGACCTCAAGTTGGTCATCTTCAGGTGATTAACTCCTTCCAATGATCTCTGAAAAAAGAATGTGATGGTAATGCCAATATTTGAAGTGCATAGAAAATGGCAAAATGTGACGCAGTATTTCCCAGGAACTCTGAGAAATCAGGTTGAATGTGGATGCGTACATCTGAAGAATTATTCTACATTCCAAATATAAATCCCAATCCTATAATTAGACTGCGCAGGGAGGAAGGAAAGAGGCTAAGTAGATGGCAGATGGAGCACTTGAAACAAAACCTTTTGAAGACTATACTTTACTAGCACATCAGGCATTATCTACCAGACAGCTGCACAGGCCCCAGTGAAATTTCATGGAGTTGGGGAAATTCACAGTTGAGGGCTAGACCATGGTTACCCTCCTCTCTCATGATGCTAAAACAGTTGGTAATTTTATTTTGCCTTGTGCCATAGCTGTCTCTGAGCTCAGACAGAATTTGGCAGGGGATCTTAATTCAGTTAAAATGATGTTACTGTAAGCTCAGAAGACAGTTGTTGGGTATAATTTCAGGGATCTGCTTCACTCTGTCTTTCTTCATCTAGTACCTTTTGAATATTGGTATCTAAATAAACTGAAGAAAGATATCTCTCAGGTTTTATTCTTTGAATCAATCTTATCAAAAAGTTAGAAGACTTTTTTGTATGGGCTGATCCTCAATTTATTAATCATATCATGCATCATTATGTCCAAGCAACATTTCAGAATTTCAAGAGTCTTGCTTCAGCTAAAAAGAAAGATGCAGCTGGGTAGCAATCAGCCCATTTCCACAAGTCTAGACCAGGATTTTTTCAAATGGTCTTCTACAGAATCCATGGAACCTGCTGGGGGTTCCATGAGAGACTAGAGATAAAAAAAAGTTATCTCCAACACAATAAATTTCTGTCACTAGAACTATGCTTTTTGATCATGGATTCCAGTTTTGTTTTATTTTAAAAAAACTAGAGTTTCCATACCCTGAAGACATTAAAAAACATCCGATCTAGATCACTTCCTCTAGTCTAGCCAATTCATGTCATGCTACTATGGTGGACACAGCCAGCCATGAAACACCATTTATCAGAAGATGAACATGTGATGTAGTTTAGTAGCCTGCTAAAACCCTTGATATTCTCCATCAGAATACCTGTCCTTTTACTGTGCTTCCAGATTGTTGGGAAACGCCTAAGAGTCATAATGAGGTACATGTAGAGTAGATAGTGAAAAAGGCTTGTCCTGTGACTTAAAAATGAAATTTATTCATCAACAGATTGGCTTTCATATGTACTAGACATCATCTAGAATGTTTTATAAAAGATTGACAAATTATTATTTGTATTGGTATTGCAAAAAAATTGAGGAACTTTAATCATATGTTAAGGCCATATTTTTTGTTATGCCCTTTTTGGAGTAATGTTACACATTACATTGACAGAATTATTGAGAAAACTCTAGTTTTTAAAGATGGTACATTGTACTGATTTATCCACCAATTACTTAGAATTCAACATGTTCAGAACAAAGGAGGGTTTTCATGTTTTAACAATAACAAAAATATAATCCTTAAATGAGCAGATACTATAATTCCAGGTATGAAGGACTGGACTTCAGAGATGTATGATTTAGCAGTGTATGAGAAAATTATATATTTGGTTAATCAGGAAAAGGCACATTATCTCTTCCTTTGGGAAACATTTTTGAATATTCATGGTCAATATTAAAAAAACAATGTTTCTTTGTAAAATCAGGTGAACTTGGGATATAGTTGTAACTATACTTTTTGTGCGAGTTTCAAATTTATTATTAAAGTTTTTCTTTTGTATATGGTAATTTTATTTTATGTATGTCTGAAAATGAACCATTAAAGTATTTGGGTTGAGAAAAAGCCTATCAGCTATTGAGCAGAAAGTCCACAAGCACATCACTGTCATGTATAGTATTCTATCTTCTGCTGAGATGAAAACGGGACAATCGAAGCCCCAAAAAATCCTATGGATCATCAGTCCACTGCTAGGCACTAATCCTGCTGGGAGTGTTTTAGGGAGAACACAGTCAAGTGGGCTTGTTCCATTGCAAACCAAGAAAAAAAAATGTTTCCCAAGTGTCCCACTGACCAAATGTTCCAGAAGCAAATTAGGGTTGGTACTATTGAATGCAACTGAGAAGTCTCTCAGATCCCACGGTACGTATCTGTTTAGTTCCCAATTACTTATCTGCCCATATTTTTAATTTATAAGATCTTTGTTGCATTATATCTCCGGCTCTTGTCAGGCAACTAGTTTTCTGCATGATAGAATTCACAATGTTGGAGAATCAAATCAGTCATCTCCTACTGTAAATGTCAAGAGTTTTAGATATCATCCTTAATACCAAAAAATGTTAAAAATGTAAAAGGTATTTGCAGAATGACATTGTTGTTTCCTTTATCTCAGGTCAGTGCTTTAAAAATGATTGCCCGAAATCGACCCCTTGGGGTGACTAAACTCGTAAGAATGAATTTAGTCAGCATCAGAGTTCACACAAATTCCTGAGCATGTAAGACGCTGCAAAAATTGTGAAAGGATTAAAGTAAGGTAGGCAATTTTTTCTTCATTAATTCATACATTTACAATTTTGAGACCATGTTGTGGACTCCTACAAAATGGTGGCTATGATGGGCATTGCCCCCACCTATTATAAAGTCAAGGTATCTCTTCTAAACCCCAACAGTGTATTCTAAATAATCTCTGTTTATCTTCCCACCCCACCCCAACTGCATACTCACAAATAAAGCACTCTGCTCTAGTCAACTGCCCTTTAAAAGAAAACACCTTTCCAAAAATGCCTGAAGGTTATGCAAATAAGCAGAGGTTCTGGTAGGTGTTAATGGAGATCCTTGACCAAATGTGCCTGAGGCTAGAAGAGTATACTGAACAGATTTAATAAAATATGGCGAATAAACAACTCAGGATTTATATGATTTGAACTGTGCTTTTGACCTAAATCAGTTTGATGGCCCTAGGCCAGTGATGGTGAACCTTTTAGAGACCGAGTGCCCAAACTGCAACCCAAAACCCACTTATGCATCGTCGGGTGCCGCGTGGGTGTGGCCCATTGGGCGGGTGTGGCCCATTGGGTGGGCGTGGCTGCGGTGGTAACAGCAGACTGGGTGGGACTAAAAAGTTCAATCAATCAATTCCAACTTTGAAAGATCTTTTTTTTCCCGCGAGAAGTTGAAATTGACTGATTGATTGAACCTTTTTTTTTTGTACATGGCGGTGGAGGCCTAAAGCGAAAAGGTTTTATAAAACCCAGCTGAAGGCCTAGGACTGGGGCGACGACGCATGTGCCCACAGAGAGGGCTCTGAGTGCCGCCTCTGGCACCCGTGCCATAGGTTCGCCATCACTGCCCTAGGCAAAACTTTCCTTTCCCCAAGCAATATGGGAGCGCAGCATAATTTTTTAAAATACTTTGAAAATGTTATAGAAATATATACATTTTAGTATTATCATAATTTTTCCACATTTCAAATAATCTATGCATTTCCAATTAACCAAAATAGCATTGCTTTTGTATAAGAGACTGGGTTTTAGATTTCTAAAACCAGTGTTTATTTATTTATTCCTTCTTCTGCGCAACTGTCCCAGTTGTACAATTTGTATAACTGAACTTAGTTTTGCAATTTTGGAGACTGTTTATCTTCATCAAATAATATAATCTTCTCACAAACATAGCTCGTAACCTACCATAGATAAGATAGATATAGCTCATCTTTCTCCATCTCCCACAAAGTTTTTGGCGTTGAGAAGTCATGTATCTTCTTTGAGTAAAAAGATCCTGAGAACTTGAAAAATTGTGGCTGGCCCAAAAAAGGCATTGCAAAAATATAGATCCCATTATAAGTCACTAAGTCACTGCAGAATTAAGTGTTATGACAAATTATTGCTATAAAATTGCTTGCCAGAGCACAGCAGATGGCAGCACCTGGCCAACTTTAGTTAAGCAGGAAAAAAGAACTACTAATAAAGGAGAATATTTGTAGCTCAGGGTTGACATAAGGGGTCCTTGGTGCTCTCTGAGCTTGCTTTTTTTCCTGCAGACGTTTCATTACCCAAACTAGGTAACAACCTCAGTGCACTGATATGATGTTACCTAGTTTGGGTAATGAAACGCCTGCAAAAAACGACAACCAAGTTCAGAGTACCAAGGACACCTCAGAAAAAAAAAAGCTAAACATCATTTGGTCTACATCTACACGGGAAACTACCAGGAAATTTCAGAGCTATATACTGGGGAACGAAAAAGCATCCCAGAAAATTATGACAAACCGCAAGAAAATTACATGCGGCCATTGAATCACCGGGAATTCCGATCAACTCGGAATGTTGTCAACTAGAAGTCACATTTCTCAGTTGTGTCACACATTTCTGTTTTAAGAGTTAATTGTTTTATGCATGTAATCTAATTACCGAATTTTGAAGAAGACAGCGAGAAAATCACACAAAGGAGGAAAAACTGAGTCCAGTCTCACCAAAAATTAAAGCTAAATATCTCCTGCATGCAAGACCCCTATTAAGGTAATAATTCATTATTGCGATTAAAGTTAGAAGCGTGAGTTGCGCTTTAATTGTCGCAATCGCGAAAAAGCAAAGCCTCCCTCCGACTCCTATGAGGCGCCTCATCGGAATCTGCCGGTCTTGCAGAGACAAAAGGCTTTCAGATCCGAGGGAGGGTCTCGCGCTCGGGGAGAACGAAAACAGGCGGAACTACAGTTCTCGGGAAGAGGAGAGAAGGGAATCTGTGCGCCGACGCACCTTGTCCGGGGCCCGGCGCTGCGTTTGCCACCACGGCAGTTTCGGGACAGGGAAGAAAATGGCGGCAATATCCGAAGAACACCTGCCGCAGCGCCCATTTACGGCTGGGGCTGCTACTTCGGCTACCCCGACGACGGGGAGTTTATCTCAGGGGCCGTCCGGCGGGGCCGGGGCCAACCCGCTGTCACGCAAGCTCCGCAAAGTGCTAGATACGCGGTTGGAGGCGGACAAAGTAAGTCAGGTTGATTCGTCGCCTCCCTCTTCTCCTTATCCTTCCACTTTTCTGCAAAATAGCGCCTAGTCATGTCTGAGGCCGGCTCTGCCTCGGCTAGACTAGAAGACAAGAGGACAGAAAACAGCACCCAGCCGGCTATATTGAGCTTCCATCATCCCCAGCGACTTAGCTGCAGGGCATGATGGGTGCTGTAACTGAACACACTGGAAAGGGCAAGTTGGCGAAGGATTCCCTATGATTCATCCCGGATGAAGGTAGAAATGTAAGATTTTCACTCCAAAAACCATGATGGATCCCCCCTCAACCCTGTAATTTGACACCCGGAAATTGCTACCTAAATGCCCTGTATCCAGTTTCTGAAAGGACTAGATGTGAGAATTGAATCTCAGAGTGATTTTAAATTTGTGACTTTGTTCATGGCATAGCTGCAGTTTAAACACAGCATCATGTGTTGGGAAAGTGAAATGTGCAGGTGAGGAACCTGCTGTTCTTAAAAACATGTTCTGAAAGTGATATTTCCATTGGATTATATCTATGATAACATATTCACAGGATGTGTAGTTAAAATTTGATGTTGCATTTATCAAGTGCTTTTCTCAGGACCACTGTGCAATGTATTAATAAGTCAAATGCAATATGCAGAATTAGTAGTCATATGATAATATATGAGATGGTCAGATTGTTATTGTAAAGTAATACTGAGGTTCTTGCTTACTGAAAATTTGGGCAGTCTGTTCCCCAGATTGATATTTACCTTCCATAGAACATTTCCTCTCAGATTACATTGCAAAATTTGTTACTAAAATGCTGAAATATGGATATGTGCTTCCTGAGTTGGGTGAGGAAGGACTGAAGAAGCTAAATCTATATGTTATGTTTCTAGAAGGTTTGACATACTTTTTAAAAGTTTAGATCATCCTACAAATTAGAAATTTCCATCTCACTTCCTCACATAACTGCCACATCAGCTGTAGCCTGAAGAATGATTAAAAAAAATTCAATAAATGTGGTTGTTTGGTCTAGTACAGTGGTGGTGAACCTATGGCACACGTGCCAGAGGCAGCACTCACAGCCCTCTCTGTGGGCACACAGGCCATGCCCCCACAGCCGCCCGCTGACTCGCCAAGGTCCCACATGGCCGGATGCATCCCAGCACCCATGTGCTCGCTGGCCTCTGTGTGCAGAGGTCGATGGTGTCAGGCAGCCGCCGCCCCTGCCCCTACTTGCCCTGTGACAATGGCACCCCCGCCCTGCCTCGCCTTGCTTCGCCTCACCCCGCAGGATGAGCCTCCTGCCCACCGCCCCACCTGGCAGAGACCCCCTGGATCTCCCCCAACCCTGCCCAGCCCCCACAGCCGTCCCTCCCCACGAGCAACATCGAGGTGATCACGCCCACCTTGGCCACTCCCACCCAATCTGCCATGACCACCACAGCCACGCCCACCCAGCGGGCCATGCCCAACTGGCACCCGGCGATAAATAAGTGGGTTTTGGGTTGCAGTTTGGGCACTCGGTCTCTAAAAGGTTCGCCATCACTGGTCTAGTAGTTGAAGTACCAAGCTAGAAACCTGGAGACTATGAGTTCTAGTCCCGCTTTAGCCATGAAAGTCATCTGGGTGATCTTGGACCAGTCACTCTCTTTCAGCCCAAGTCACCTTTCAGAATTGTTATTGTGGGAAAAATAGGAGGAAGGAGTATTATACAGGTAGTCCTTAACTTACAACAGTTCATTAGTGACCATTCAAAGTTACAACAACACTGAAAAAAGTTACGATAGTTTTTCAACTTACAACTATTGCAACATCCCCACAGTCACATGATCAAAATTCAGACCTTGGCAACTAACTCATATTTATGATGGTTGCAGTGTTCCAGTGTCATGTGATCACCTTTTGTGACGTTCTGACAAGCAAAGTCAATGGGGAAGCCAGATTCACTTAACAACCATGTTACTAGCTTAGCTGTAGTGATTCACTTAACTGTGGCAAGAAAAGTCATAAAATGGGGCAAAACTCACTTAACAAATGTCTCATGTAGCAACAGAATTTTTGAGCTCAATTGTCATAAGTTGAGGACTAGCTGTATATGTTTGCCACCTTGAGTTGTATAAAAAAATAATAAGGGTAGAATATGAATTAAATAAAATTGCCCACAAAACTCTAACCTATCTCTTTTATATTGTGAGGACATTGAAGCATTAGATTCATGGTGTTTATAATGTAATGTTCTGGCAAAATTTGTTTGTGGGCTTGTATCACATTGGATATCAGAGAATCACTGTTACATATTGCTCTCCAAAAATAATTGCAAATAGATGGATATGAATTAAGTCTATCCTCCACTCACAGCTCTTCTGTGTGATATGTGTACAGTATAACAAAAATGAACTATCTGTTTCATGGTGTTGTTTTGATAAATCCAAGGCACAAATCCTTAACAGATCCCAATGTTTTTATATATAAATTCTGTAGTGCTGTAAAGTTTATGTTAATGGTTGTTATAAAATCCTCAATGTAGTGTTTTGAGTAGCAAAATTATGGATCTAAGGCACAGGTGTCAAACTCGACCTCATCATGTGACATATCGTGATGTATTGCCACTTTTTTGCCTTTGCAGAGCTGGGGGTGGGCATGGCCTGTGCGTGATGCATCCGGTCACCAGTTTGACACCCCTGATTTAAGGCATGCATTATGGATTGGGGGGGGGGAGTTAACATAGACACTCGTAGTTTATAACCAAAGTTTGTGGCATCAGATTACAGTGAGAAAAGTTCCCTGGGTCTACTATAGAGCCAAAACCACACATTTAAGGCATGAATCTCATAATATGTACCCCTAGGCTTTAAAATTCCATTCTTTGTTTACAGTTCTTATTAAACATATTATAGAATAATAGATTTTTTTTCTTAATACTGACCAAAAAAAACACCCTCAAATTTATTTCAACATCGGCTGATTAGTGCAAAAATATAAAGAAGAAAAATCTTTAGGTATTCTTAAATGTATACAGATATTTTACAAAAGAAACTCACCTCTCTACAAACAGGTGGCATTATCAGCCTTGAATTTGCTTCATAAAAGATGTACAAAAAGCTGTATTTTGTGAGGCATGGATTCTCACAATTGGTATGCACAGTCACAAAAATATTTCCAACTGCTGGTCTATTTCATGCTCACAGACTTATTGATGCTGCTGTGCTACCAGAATTAGGTGTGAAGCATACACCCAGTATTTATAGCAACAGATAAGAAATCTATTATTTAATCATAACTCACATGTGTGAGTACAAACTGCATTGTGAAATCACAGATCTTGTGATGTATATGGTTTCTTAGCAAGAGAGATCTATATGAGAGAGCAGGTTTTAAGTTATGAAACTGCCTTCGTATCAGATTTGTATCATTGTAACAGAATAATAGAGTTGGAAGGGATCTTGGAGGTCTTCTAGTCCAACTCCCTGCTCAGGCAGGAATCCCATTTCAGACAAATGGCTGTCCAATCCCTTCTTAAGAACCTCCAGTGATGGAGCACCCACAATTCTGGAGGCAAGTTATTCCACTGATTAATTGTTCTCACTGTCAGGAAATGTCTCCTTAGTTCTAGATTGCTTCTCCCCTTGATTAGTTTCCATCCATTACTTTTTGTCTTGCTCTCAGGACAATTCTGTGTGTACTCTTTGTGTGCTTCTAAGTGCTTCTTTTGAAATAGAAAGGAATGGGTGCTGTTATCTGCCACTTGAGGGGCACTAAAGCTTTTCTCTACAGCAAAGTTTCCCCTGTATAATCCATGGAACCAGAAGGCCTGCAGATATTGCCTCAGTGCGTACCATAGATTTCTGTCATACCTGATATTTTTTTGTGTGTGACAGGTTAGAGCCATGTTTCAAATGACCAAAAATTGCTACCATGGCAAATATAATGCCTACAACATGCTCTGTTAATTAAGATGTGTTAACAAGCCAAACTATTTTAATACTAATACTGTACACTATGCTACACTACACTATACTAAATAGTCTATGGTTAGAAGTGATTGAATATGGGATAACGGGTGCATTTTATATTTATATTAAATATTTTGCATCATTTAACATGAACAAGTGCAGTGACTGAAAACCCAGAACTAGGTATCTCTTAGGGTACTTTTTATGCCTGAATTGTCAACATTGTCTTTATTACATTTTTTTGTAGGAAATGTTAGAAGCGCTCAAGACTCTTTCCGACTTTTTTGTGGAAAACAGCTTGCGCACTAGAAGAAATCTCCGTGGGGATATTGAGCATCGTAGTTTAGCTATCAATGAAGAATTTGTCTACATTTTCAAACAAGTGAAAGAGGTATAGAAAAAATGGAAAAAAAATGAATCGTTCTCCAGATAAACTCATCTGGTAGCTGCTGTGCTGCAGGTTGTTATACAATCTACTGTTTTTCTTATGCATAATTTAATATTTTCGTCAAGTTTTTTTTATTGTTTGTTTAGAAAATACAGTTTAATGAAACAATGTGTACATTATTTGACATATTTATTCATATAATCAAATTAAAAGATATAAGATGAAATTATGTTTGAGCAGGAGCTCTCTTTTCTCTAATAGGACACCCATCTCTTTTTCTCCTCCCATAATTTCTCCCACTTGTTCTGGAGGTTCCCCAACTTTCTGGAGCAAGTTTCAAGGGCTTTAGATGGCAAGGGAAACTTCAATTCTGCTGACAGAAGTAATCTGGGATTTGTGGAGAGAAATAGTTAATGCACCGAAAATAGTACTGAGTTGAATCCAAAATACTAATGGCTCTTATTATTTATTGATTTAAACAAATGTATTATATTTTTTCTAAAATCTTGTTTTAAGGTATAAAAGGAAAATTTCTCTCAGTAACTAATCCCAGTATATGTTATATGAACAGATAGTAGGGAGGATAAAGCAGCCAGGATCTTTGGTCTTACTATCTGGGAAATAAGAGGCTGATGGCTGCCACACATCTGGAATGTATCAGGTTGGGGAAATCTGGCTTCAGATTAACTGTGGCACTAGCCTAAACTTTTAGGCTGATAGCTCATAGCCCAACACTTACAACTCGTATGCTGACATACAAAAATCCAAATAAAGAGGACACCAGGAGAATAAATTATAGAGAGAGTTGTACTAATAATTCATATTCTAAAATAGAAAAAATGTGCCAGTGAAACAGAAAATTGCTAGTATGATCCCACACATTCATGGATGGGGAGAATGAAAATGGTTAGAGAGAATAAAAAAAGTAGAGAGTAAGAAAGGGACAGGCTGATAGAGTTCTGAAATCTAAAGAACACCAGAAAAATATTTAGTATTCTTTTTTCATTGGACAGTTTTATTTTGTTCAGCTTCCATTAACATTATTACAATGTCCACCAAAAGCTGCATTTTCAAAGATTTTTGAAGCCTGCAGTGTTCTTATTTCAGGCTGCAAAGTCTGTATAAGATAGAAAAACATTTCTACAGTTATATATTTGAATATCCAGGGGTTGTTGCACCAACATGGGAATCCAAAAGTCATACTTCATTGGGAAAAAATTAAGCAAACTGCTGATTGCTGATTATTGTTTCTTATTAACGTACAGTAGAACTGTAGGAAATGTGCTGGTTGAAAAAACTGTCAAAATAATTTGAGGAGATGGGTTCAGGAAAAAGTATGCAAAATCCAAATATAATATTGGCCCATCCCACTCATTCTGGCAGATGGGACCCCATCAGCCAAGGAATTTTGGCTGGAGGAGTCCAGGAGAAGAGGCTTTTTTTGCCACGACCCCTGCCCTTTGGAACATCTTGCCACTTGAGGTGAGATCCGGCCCTACTTTTCTGGCCTTCAGGAAGAGCCTTAAAACCTGGCCATGCCGGTTGGCATGGGGCTCTGATGGAGAAGCTGTAGGCGGTTGGTGCAGTGTCAAAGGAGGCCTTGTTGCTGCTCTGTTCAAAACCCATGGTCTTTTATTCTGTATTTAATCTTTAGTTATTTTAATCTGTTTTTTACATTCATAATTTTTCATATCTTTATATTTTATTATATTGCAAGCTGCCTAGAGTCACCTCAAATGGGTGAAATGGGCGGCATATAAATTTAATAAATAAATATTTTAGGCCACCTGTTATAATGTCTATTTCCATGCAATTTCAGGAGCTTGAAAACATAAATGAAGATGTGCAGTTCATGAGCAATTGCTGCCAGGATATGACTAATCACTTGAAGGTATTGTGCATGTGATGGGGAAAGTGCAGATTTTTTCTTCTGGAAATGTTACTTACTTACAAGCAATACGACACCACACAGCATTTTTTTTATGGCACTGTAAAGGTTGTTCATGAACAGAGGTGCTAAAACATTTGCGTGAAAAGAAATATTGATGAATTTTTTGAAGCAGATCTGCAATGTATCTGGGTCTGTCCCAGAGTAGTCCTCTCTTTAGCCTGGCAATATTGAATTTGTTCCCAGTTCAAATGTTAAGAAAGCAATATACGTGCAATAATTGTTTTTTTTAAAAATGCTGCAGCCTGTGTCCCAGTCAGTGAGAAGAAACAGGAAATTTTAGACTCTTTAAATTGCTCTTCTATTCATTCTTACGTATTTAAGTAATATATAGTATATTTAAGAGTAAAACTATGTCCTTAATAGCAACTCATTTTAATTATCCATATATGTCTTCCAGGCCACTAAGGAGCAAACTCAGGATTTAATTGTCAAAACGACAAAGCTTCAAGCAGAGAGGTAAACGTTTTCCCCTTAAGATAAATGAGAATTGTTTTGTGGATTCCATCGTTCACTTTTATTCTGAATAATAATCTTAGAGCTACTTTACTGTGCTTTATTAGGTACAGCTTTCTCTATTCCTAGAAAAATAATTTCCACTGTATGCTTTGGTAAGAAGTTAGTGCATCCTGAAAATCTACTAGCTCTGTTTTTATATCTGATATTTAGGTAATAGGTTTAAAAATGGATGTCATATGAGAAGGAAATAAAAAGAACAGATTGGTTTCAAAATTTCATTTACTAACTGCATTTCAAAATTGCACAGAAGATGAACCTGCGTGAAGAATAGAGAAAAATTAATAAAATACAAGGATGTCAAATTCTAAAATTTAAAACTGGCATTAAAGCAATTCTGGAATAAACCCAAAATATAAGCCAGCAATTATGCAGTTATATAAAATATGATTTATAGCAGTGTTATTGTATATTGCAGAAGTGGCAAACCTATGGCACGGGTGCCAGAGGCGGCACTCAGAGCCCTCTCTGTGGGCACGTGCGCGGTTGCCCCAGTCCTAGGCCTTCAGCTGGGTTTTATAAAACCTTTTCGTTTTAGGCCTCCGCTGCCGTGTGCAAAAAAAAAAGGTTCACTCAATCAGTCAATTTCAACTTCTCGCGGGAAAAAAAAAGACCTTGCAAAATTGGAATTGATTGATTGAACTTTTTAGTCCCACCCAGTCTGCCATTACCACCACAGCCCCGCCCAGCCAATGGGCCACACCCCCAAAATTGGCCACACCCAGCCAATGGGTCACACCCACCCGGCATCCAACGATGCATAAGTGGGTTTTGGGTTGCAGTTTGGGCATTCGGTCTCTAAAAGGTTCGCCATCACTGGTATATAGAAAGAATAAAAATAATTTAATATTCAATGAAAAGGCCACAATGCAAGTTTCAAGTAGGCTTTTCTGGGAGAGGAATTTGATTCTATTCTGCTATAGAGTATATATAAATTGTGCTTTACTGGATTTTTTAAATCTGAAAATAATGTACAAAGTATGTTCTGATACAAAGTCCTCCATTTATTGGCCCTGACCCTTCCAATAACATGGCTTTTGCACTTTTAAGTACAAATACACGTGGTAAATGCTTGTTGTGAGTGGTTCAAAAATTGTGATTTTTTTTTAATGAAACCAGTAATTAGATATAAACTTGAGGCTGGTTGAACAATCACAAACTGTCAAGTATTTCCAGACATTTAGTTTATTAATCAGCTGCTTTCTCCTGTTTGTTCATGGATTCCTTCCTTGTTGTTCATGTGTGCTGTTCTAAGAGACATATATGTATATTCTGAATTGCTGTATACCATTTTTAAGTGGATAAAATGTCCGTATTCTGGATGCCTATGTCTCTTTTAACAAATGATAACATTAAAAGTTTTTTGGGGGGAACTTATTTCATGTTAAAAAACACTTTCGAAAACAGAAGCCATCATTTGACATCAGACCCTGATGATTTGAACTCTGCTTCTGAACCCTTGGAAGAGTTCTCTTCCGAGCCCAGAGGAGAGGTGACAGGCTCTCGTGGGGTGCAAAAATGGAGCTCGGTTCCGGATGAATTTAAATCCTGTTTCTGCACCCCTTGGGAGAAATTCCCTTCCGTACGCAAAGGAGAGGTGACATCCTTCTGCGGATTGCAGAACTCAGGCTCACATTCTGATGAGTTCTGTTTCTGTACCCCACTGTCAAGGAGAGTTCCCTCCCATAAACAATAAAGGCAGCATGATAGGTAGAGCTGCAAAAGTAAGCAGCGCAGTGTGCCTTGGGGCGGGGGAGGCCCGGTGAGGCCTGGCACAGGCCACATAAAAGTATCTCTTCCCCCACAGAAGCTAAAAAATCAGAAGCTGGGCCTCCCCTCCCCTCCCCCCCTCCCCAAGGCAGTGCATGCTTCTTATTTGGGACTTGCGCTTAACAACCTAAGGATCATTTAACAACCACAGATGGGACTGCTGGATTTGAAGTCACTGAGTGAAGCAGCCACACGGGCAGTTAAGGGAGATGACACAGACTACTTGTGTCATCTCGCTTAACAACCACTTGGCTCAACAACCAAGATTTTGGGTTCAGTTTTGGTTTCAAGTCAAAGACTACCCGTATAACCTCCTACTCTCCCTTATGTCCATCTCCTTTTTCTTCCTCTGTTCCGAAGAAGAAAGTGCACTGTCTAAGACAGGGGTAGGCAACCTTGGCTCTTTTATGACTCGTGGACTTCAACTCCCAGAATTCCTGAGCCAGCCATGCTGAGGGGAAAGGGAGAGGTTTCCAAGCTGAGCCATGGCTGACTCAGGAATTCTGGGAGTTGAAGTCCACGAGTCACAAAAGAGCCAAGGTTGCCTACCCCTGGTCTAAGACTTTCCTGCTTGAATGGCTGCCACCTCCTAAGCCAGTGGTTCTCAACCTTTTTAATGCCGCGACCCCAACTGGTCGTAAGTCGAGGACTAAACCGGTTGTAAGTCGAGGACTAAACCGGTCGTAAGTCGAGGACTAAACCGGTCGTAAGTCGAGGACTACCCAACCGGTCGTAAGTCGAGGACTTTCCCTGCCCAGGAGCGCCGCGCATGCGTGGTTCCGCCCCCTGCGCCGGCCGAGGCGTAGGTGGCAAGCGGCAGAGACGGAGCAGGCCGACCACCAGCTGGCCCAGCCCAAGGGAGGTAAGGCACCCGCCGGAAAAGGGGGGAAAAATGGCGGACAAAAAAAATGGCGGACAGCCTTGCTTGGCGACCCCCATGAAATGGTCGATCGACCCCAAATGGGGTCCCGACCCACAGGTTGAGAACCACTGTCCTAAGCCTATGCGAAATAAATTATAATGATCATGAACTGAATCAATTTTTTTTTATATTGCAGCCAAAGGTTAGAATTAAAAGCACACATAGCAGATGCCTTCATAGCAGAATTCCAACTTTCTCCAGAGGAGATGAACGTCCTTCGAAGCACCAGAGATCGGCCAGTTACTGAAGTAAGCACTCTAAAATACATACGGTGACCTCCTTTGGTATATTGAATAAAAAGACTTCCTTTTCTGATCACCATTTTCGCTTTGGATAATAGGAATAATTGTGCTACTTGCAGTAAAACGTTCCATAGCAGACATATAAGGGCGGAATTTTTTTTTTTTTTAAATCTATCCTTTACAAAGATTCTGGCTAGAAGAGCCTACATAAAAGAATCTTCTGTAATCCAGAGATGGGAGTAGTTAGGAGACAAAGAAATGTTCATAACATGAGAACTGATTATAATCATTTGTGAACAGGAGGGCCATGACTGATATTCGCAATGTCCAGTGTGGAAGTGGTGAAAATAGCTTGATACTATATAATACTGTTTAGTTGTATCCTTGGAAATCATTGTTTAGATTGTAATTGCCTACTGTGTAATTGCCCACCTGAGTGATATTGTTCCATGTTTCTTCTCTTTCCTGTTGCTAGTCCATTGTATCTAATAAAATAATCAGCTTCAAACAGAGACTGTTATCAAAACAAAGGGAAACAGCAATAAAATGCTATTGGGATGCTTAACCTTTAGTCACAGCAGCAAATGATAAGGCACAAAACAAGTATGCTGTACAGCAATCTTTATTTCACACTACAAAACTCTGGCTCCGTATAGCCTATTTTGGAATACAACACTGAATAAGTTTGGAATGGGTGAAGTCAGTTTACTTTGGTTTCTAAATTGTATGTTTTTGAATGATAGTTCTGAATTCACAGTCATCCAATATACAATGAGATGGTGTCTTCCTTAGTCCCTCATGTTTGAAGAGCCTGTTTCCAAAGGGAGCAAAACCAATGAAGACCTAATGGCATTTGCCACTCATGAGCAGATTACACTTACAGAATTTGTATAGACAATTATAATGAAATATGGGACTCTCTCATACAGAATATAATTTTTTTAAAAAATAATCATATACAGTAAATATATTAGAAACATTTACATACTTGAATATTTGCATTAGACAAATATGGATAGAATTGTAACTATTATTATATTGACATACCAATATAACAATTTTTTCTTATATTTCTTTTCCTCTTTTTGTTAAGGTTTTATTGTTCTTTATTTTCTTCCCTAATATATATATTGTCATCACTATTTTAAAAAAGAGAGCAAAACCAATATATTTTTATCACCATCTAAAGTAACATACATTAAACACAGTTCAGATCCTCTGTGTACGAAGCTGCTTCTCTCTATGCTATAAATGTACAAAATGTTTCAAGTTTAAACCCATTTTATTTTGTAATACCCTATTTTGAGTTTTATTTTATTTTTTTTTAATATTTTTTATTATTTAAACCGACAAACAAAACAAAACAAAACATAATACACATATACACACAATATATATTTTAACATCAACTTCGTGACAGTATTCTTCTATTTTTTACATTTTCCCCCTTATTCTTTTTTAAAGTATTTATCCTTATTGCCCCATTATTTCTTATTTGCATTTTTCTTCCTTCATACATTATTTTATACACATTTTCCACGTTTAACTTTTCCACAATTATTCCCTCTTATTTCTACTTTCTAGCCAGACATACCACTTGCTCCATATTAAATAATATTCTGTGTCTTCTTTTTCTTTTATCTCTTTTGTTAATTTGTCCATCTCGGCACAGTCCAGGATTTTCTTTATCACTTCTTCCTCTGATGGTATATTCTCATTTTTCNGGGCTTAGATGTTTTTGCTTCTTTTATTCACTTTTTGGTAAAGACTTTAAACATGTTAAACCTGCAGTTTGGAGATTATGGAACAGATGGCACTCCTCCAGGAGACGTCTTATGAACAGCTGTATCGTTGGGCACAAGGTATCATAATTATTTTATTTTTTTCATTTGAATATTCTTTCTTGTAGATCAGCGGCTCCCAACCTTTTCTATATCCCGCTCCCCTAAAATGCTTCTGATATATTCTCGCACCCCGTACAAAAGTTTGAAATAACTGCAACGAATTATGCATATACACTATAATTTTGAAAACCCAAGTTTTTGCACCCCCTGGAATATTATTTCACACCCCCAGGGGGTGCGAGCACCCCTGGTTGAGAACCCCTGTTGTAGATGGAGATAGGTGGCTTTTAGAAGTCTGTATAGCATGAGTAAAGGTAGCTCCTGCTTCTGCTCTATGCTCAATTACAGCAATCTCAATAGTACATTTTCTTCAAAATGGATTATTAAGGCAGTTTCTGGCAAATCAGTTCCTACTTGCTCCAAATATATGCTGAATCTGAAATCTATTTAGGAATCTCGGAAGCTACTTTTCTGTACTTAATAATCTACCTAGGTTTCAGAGTTAATCAAAGTTTAGAAACATATATTGTGTAACTTAAAAAAGATAGCAATAGCATTTAAACATGTACTGCTTCATAGTGCTTTACAGCACTCTCTGGGCAGTTTACAATGTCAGCATGTTTCCCCCCAACAATCTGGGTCCTCATTTTACCGACTTCGGAAGGATGGAAGACTGAGTCAAGCTTGAGCCAGACAGGATCGAACTGCTGGCAGTTGGCAGAGTTAGCCTACAATCCTGCATTCTAATCACTGTGCCACCGGGGCTTATTTAAAGAAGATAACATTTTGATACGCAGGGATGATTTTCTTGTTTTTAAATAACAGTAGAATTTAAAGCTGCTTTATTAGTCATGTAGTTCTTACTTTTCTGCTTTGTCAGTCATACAGTTCTCTCATCCTAAAATTGGTGGTTTTTATATTGATGGTTTGTTACTATTGCTTTTCCGCTTGAAGACAATTTGCACATGTTCTTCCCCTCTGTCTTTCTAGACATGAACAACCACTACCATTGTCTTTCCCTAAAAGTCTGATTTTGTTGCCTGTTTTTAGACAGAAAATGTCTGCATCCCCGCCTTGCTTGTTTTATATAGCCATGGCGTTTTCCACAGCTACTTTGTGGCTGTCGCTGTATTTCCCATAATAAGTACCTACGTGAAGGGTAGACAGCTACTCCTAAATATACAGAGGGCTTCTGCCAGAGTGGCAAAGTACAGTTGTATCTAACCAGACTTCACCAGGGCAGCTGAATTCAGACGTTGGCGTCTATAAAAATGCAATTTTTTTCTCTAGGGTTCAATGTCGTCGATGAAATGAGGAGAGAAACGTTGTCGAATCCTTAGTAATACTGACACGAGACTGTTGGCTTGTTTACAGGTGAATGCAGGGCTTTAACACAAGAAACCTGTGATGTTTCTCCAGTCCTAGCTCAGGGAATGGAAGCTTTGCAAGACAGGCCTGTTCTGTACAAGTAAGTTCCTGCTATAGTTAAGCACACAGTGGAGAAAATTCATACGAATATGGTCGGGATGTATGTGTTCGTTATAAAGTTGGTCTCTATTCTAAGTGACCATTTTAGATAGAATTTCTCCAGAATTAAGAAACAAGGGCTGCCCATCAAGAGTGAAAACTTGGCAGCTACGTGCCTTTATTGTTTTCCTCTTGTCATTAGCCTAAGGGAGAGGAGAGGAGGCTTCGAATGGGTTAGTTAGAGAAACGAAAGCTCTCCAGTTCTGCAGATGTTTGTTGAAACACAGATGTATGGAAGCTTTTTGAGGACATTCTAACTGCTGGGAAGAAGATAACAGAAAGGTCCTCAAAACAACGAGAAGGTGTTTGCATGAACTACATGGACATTTGGGAGGTTTGGCTGGGAATGTCATTGGTATATGCTTTGGTTAGATATCCTAGGATTTTAGAGTTAGTTTAGAGCAGGGGTAGGCAACCTTGGCTCTTTTATGACTCGTGGACTTCAACTCCCAGAATTCCTGAGCCAGCATGGCTCAGCTTGGAAACCTCTCTTTCCCCTCAGCAGGGCTGGCTCAAGGAATTCTGGGAGTTGAAGTGCACGAGTCATAAAAGAGCCAAGGTTGCCTACCCCTGGTTTAGAGTGAGAAAATGCATGAATTTGCCATAGAGCACTGGTAAATGATTTGAAAGTGGCTCAGGCAAATCACCAAAGTCAGTGGGGAAGCCAGCAGGAAATTGCAAGTCCCAGATTGGCAAGGAGGGTAGTGGCTGCTGCTAGATAGGGAGGGGAACTACCGGGTGTGTGAGGGGTGGGGATCGGGAAGGATAAGTGAGGTTGCGCAGGAGGTGCAGGTCGGAAATGCACATGAGGGTGTTGGGATGTGCGAGAAGTTTGGTCAGGGCGGGTGCACAAGGGGTGCACAAGAGGCATGGGTTGGGGAGGGTGCAGGTTGGGAAGAATGCATGGGTGTGCAAAGAGGGTATGAGGGAGGTGCAGTGAGAATCGGGGAGGACTTATTCCAAGTGACTTGGAACTTTCCCTGTCCCATTGACTATCCGGAAAAGTTGCAAGAGGAGCTCAACGTGATTGCAGGGTGCTGCATCCAGTTGCAACTGTGAACCTGTTGCCAAGTGGCCAGATTGCAATCCCATGGCTGTGGGCACGCCGAGACAGCCAGAAATCCCTAGACTGGTTGTAACCTTTGTTTGTTCAGTTCTCACTCAGTGGCTGAGTGAGTGAGTGACTGGTCATAGGTCGAAAACTATCTTTACTGTTAAAGTTGAGGAAAGACTTGAGTTTGTGGGTATTTTGTAAAATGTTTGATATTAGTCGGCATAACTTCACTAATTCCTTCAAACTTTTGAGTGCCTTGAATCTGTCTGTCTGTCTGTCTGTCTGTCTGTCTGAAAAGGGTATGAACTTTTGGCACAGGTTAGCTTTTTTTAAAAAGTAATTTTGATTGAATTTTTCCAACAAAAATAAAAGATAATAAAAAAATTAAATTAAAAGAAAAAAGATAGAGAAAAGAAAAATAGAAAATACATAAAATTTTTAAAAATAGATAATAGAAAGATATTTAAATAAGTGATTTCTAAGCTTTAGAGCTGTTACTAACAAACAAAATTCCTCCCCTTTGAAATTACATTGCATACTGTAGATCGCTTCTTCCCATCTCCAACCCTTTTCTATTGGCAAATCCAAATCATTAACTCAGTCGTTAATCCATTTTCAGCAGAAAGTCCATGAAAGGTTTCCAATATTTTATAAAAATACTTAACCTGGTCAGACAAGTTAATTTTGAATTCATTTTTCTTAGGCGGTATTCTGATATTATCAGTTCTTGATATTAAGAGGTCATAGGATAGAGATAGAGATTAGGTCCTATGACCTCTTAATATCAAGTTAAGGATTGATAATATCAGAATGATCTTTAGACCACAATAATGCTCTCTTTACAGTTTTCACCAAGTTGATCTCTAGGTACCCCTGGTCTCAAACAAGATTCTATATTTCCTAAATCCAGTAATAGTCCATTGCCTATTTTTCATCTCTTGACTTGATATTTGTATTCTCTTGCCATTATTGCTGCTTTGTTTTCCAAAATTTCCACCTTGAATTTAATTTGTTTCGCCTCTCTACTCAGTTGTCCTGCCGATTCTTCGGAATTATTTTTCGTTTCTTCTTTCAGATCTCTTCTAAATGATACAGTTATTGATACTATTATTTTGTAGCTGTAACTTTGTGTCCCAGTTCCTCAGAGATCCTTTGGAATGTCTCACGTGTAATACCTTGTTCTCTCATCTCTGTAAGTTTCACTACTTTTCTACTAGGAGCCATTCCAATTGAGAAAGGGGAAATAGAAGTAAAGTCGTTTTCTTTTCTCCTTTCTCCCTCTTTCTCCAGATCATTAAATCTTAGTCCTATTCAACGTTCCATAGTTTCATAGTCAGATGGGCTTTAGCAACTTTCCTTATCTTTTGTTTTGCAAAGCTAACCTATTCAAATAAAACTCTTTCCCAGAGAAATACATAATTCATTGTTTAATTGTTTCAAAAATACTTTGGTCAATAATTCCAGATTCAACTCTCCCCTTAGTTTTAAACTTTCTTAGTTTAAACTCTTGGCAGGCTTTTCATTTTTAATTATTTCTTATTTTATTAAAGTAATTATTTTAATTATTTTTAAATCCTTTAAACTGTTTCTTTGTTCTTATCTTTAATCCACGATAAAGGAACATTCACCTAGTAGTTTGATTACTCTGCTACTCCAAAGATACTTTAAACTTAAAAAGACAATTGTCTTCCAAATGGGTTTAAGAAAATTGTGGAGGGTACAAACCCATGTTTTTATGTAGGCGGACCTGTGGCTGTCTATCCCACAATGCCTCCTGGCAATCAAATTCATGGGATGCCTGTGGGCTTCCTTGTTGAGGAACAGTCTTTTGGGACACAAATGAGCAGTCTCCTGGATTTAATGCCAGGCTACTGGTATTTGCCATAACATTGACTCCACTGTTCATAGGGCCACGTCAATCTGCCATTTCCTCTCCCCACCACACTCTGGAAGCTGGGATGAATTAAGATTTTTTTTAATCTGGGGATCACATACCAAAGGTGACATTCCCAAAAATAGAAATGGAAGAAGAAAGAAGTGTAAAAGTCAAGAATAATTAATTTAATTTGTATTAAAATCCAACTCGTTAATTAACAATCAAATGCAGTTAATATTACTTCCCTAGTTATTTCATTCGGTTCCTCTTTGTAACCTTACTTTTTGCATTAGTGATAATTTTTAGGGGTCTTTAGGGGTCACAACGAAGGCCGTTCGTAGAAGTGGCCCAGAAGTCTAATGATGTGCTTTGCATTGCTTATTATTTAGATATTACGAGTAACACAATTGATCTTTTTCTTTTTGACATCTTGTGAGAAGAATATAGATATATTTCAGATTTACCACAAGGTGGCAATATTGTAATGTCTGTCATGTCCAGGGCAGCAGCTACCTTATCTTGATACAGTGTACCTCACTAAAATGCATAACTCACTCAACATGATATGTATATTCCTTAGGCAACTTAGAAATGAAGGTAATTTTTCCTCAAATATATTCCTTTACTTTTGTGCCCAGTTGACATTTCTTCCTGTGAAAATCTTCACTTTTAATACTGGAAAAGGATCTTGGTATTCAGGATTACAAAGGATTCCAAAGTGGTAACAAGTGCCTCACCAAAATTACAGTCACTTCTCCTTGGGTTCTCCTCATCCATTTGGCAAGAACAATAAAGCATCAGGCAATATTCACATACAACATACAGTGCAGCCATTCAAAATGATTATGCTATTTTTAAAAACTTAGAATTTTGATATTGAATCAAAGTGTAGACTGGGTTTTCCCCCCCCCCTCCAATAGATGCTTTCTGCAGAATTATAATTACAATTGGAATTATGGAATTGATACGGAATTAAAAGTGGAATTGTGTTGTTTATTAATGTAAATATTAATATTAATATATAAGAAAAGTCCTTTCTCTTTTTATAGCATACTTTCTTTTAAATGTTTCTTCTAGAATTGTCCTGGCTATTGCTAGAACAAACAACAGTTACAACTTGTTCCAGTGGGCTTATTATCCACTGCTTGAAAGCAAGTAAACAAATCATTTTACTTGTTTTCAGGCAGTTTGATAGTGACCTGAATGCCTATGTTTTTTAGTTTGTGTAATTTCTGTTACCGGTATTTCCCGTCTTACATTGAATCCTAATGAAAATGATAGTTTGAACAAAATAAATCATTTGTTTTCTTATGTTGTAAAACATAAGCCTCTGTTTGCATGCTGAAGTATGACCACAAAGTTTTCACATGATGATTTGGTGGCCATTAAAAATATGTTGGTGTTGGGCATCTGCTGGTAAATTATTTAGGAAATTGAATTTTATGCATAATCTTGCATTTCCATTCAACAAGGCATTTTGATCACTAAGGAGGGCAACTAAAATGTCCACAATTTGTAAGTGCATATTTTTTCCCCATTGTAGATACACCCTTGATGAATTTGGAACAGCCAGAAGAAGTGCTGTGGTCCGGGGCTTTATAGATGCTCTTACTAGAGGCGGTCCAGGAGGAACACCTCGACCTATTGAAATGCATTCCCATGATCCTTTGAGGTACATTACTTATGGCAATGCATATTGTGTAGCATTAATTACTACGAATAGGAAGATTTATTCTTAATAGAGTATTTTTTTTGGCTTTAGATATGTGGGAGACATGTTGGCTTGGCTGCATCAAGCTACTGCTTCCGAAAAAGAGCACCTGGAGGCTTTTTTGAAACACATAACCACAGAAGGTATTGTACAAAGCTAAGAACTCTGGGTTTGAGATTTTCTGAACCAAGATTCCAAGGAAGGGAATTTCATCTGGGAGTTTTCTATCCTATAGATCAGGGCTTTTCAACCTTTTCACCTATTGTACCACTTTTAGGATATGGCAATATCCGAGTACCACCAGTCGCCTAGCAAGGTGTCAAAAACCTGATGACTAAAAAAAAAAAAAAGGAAAAAAGTGATAAATTACAGGTAGTACTCGACTTACAACAGTTCGCTTAGTGACGGTTCAAAGTTACAATGGCACTGAAAAAAGTGCCCCCCAAGCCACAGCCGAGCAAGACACCTGCCTGCCCGCCCGCCCGGCAGCGCTCTTCCTCCTGTCTGAGGTTTTCATTGTTGTGAGCATTTCTGTTGAGGATTGGCAGCGGGGGTGGGGTGGGGGGGTGTTTGGTTTTTATTCCCCCCGTCTGCTGGGTGGTTGCAGCAGATTTTGGTCACTTCACATGACCCTGGGACACTGTGATCGTCATAAATATGATTCAGTTCCCAAGCATCTGAATGTAAATCACAAGACCCTGGAGATGCTGCAACGTTCCAGCTGATCAGCGCTTCTTCTGGGCTCAGCAGAAGCAGTAGGATCAGTGCTGCTTTCCAGCTGATTGGTACTTCTTCAGGGCTCAGCAGAAGCACCAGGATCAGCGCCGAACTCCAGCTGGAGCCTGGCGCTGATCCTGGCGCTTCCACTAAGCCCTGACAGCCCCGAAGAAGCACCGATCAGCTGGAAAGCGGCACTGATCCTGGCGCTTCCGCTGAGCCCTGACAGCCCTGCAGCTCCAGCCATCTCTCACTCAGGCTTGTGCGGTGCTGCCACCGGTTCAGTTCATTCCCCTCCCCCGCTACTTTTCTAGGATGGTCGCGTACCACCTGCCAGGTGCCAATGTACCACAGGTGGTACCCGTACCACTGGTTGAAAAGCCCTGCTATAGATTACATACGGGGTGAAGCCAAGTGCTGCAGGAGAATGGAATTTTAAGCCATTTTAGGAGAAGCACTGTTTTGGGGGAAAAGACCGTGGCTGAATTTCTTCTGTCTAAACGACAGGAACTAACATTCCTATTTTTAATATACATTGTTTTTATTTTCAGGAGTGGAAGAAAATATGCAAGAAATAGTTGGGCACATCACAGAAGGTGTTTGCCGGCCACTCAAGGTGAAATGTTTGGTTTTATGAAAGCCCTTGGTATTAAAACTGGAAAAACTGAAAAAGTAGTTTACAAATAGTAACACATATAGCATAATTACTTGCATAAAAGAGAACCTTGTGGATTGCTTATTTTCCAAGGAGATTGCATTTCTCATTATTATATGAAACAAAATTGAATCATGAATGTGCAGTATTTAAAATATATCCCTGCAGAGGTTGCTAGCCTAAAAAAGGAATACAATAATTTTAAAATCGTATATTGTTATTTTCTCGAAGATGAAGTGTGCATTTGAACAGCGTGTTCTTAAAATGTTTTCTCAGGTTCGAATTGAACAGGTGATCATAGCTGAACCCGGAGCAGTCCTTTTGTATAAAATTTCTAATCTTCTCAAATTTTATCATCACACCATTAGGTAAGCAAACGTAAAAAAAAATAAATATATGTTTTGAGAAGAACTGGTTGTGTTCAAGCGTTACATTGTAGCATAATATAGTGTCACTGTACTGCTTTGCAATGTAATATCTGGCGTTGAGAAAAGATATTCATTTGTTACATGGCGTGATGCCATCGGCACTTAGCAGCTGTTTCTGATCAGGTTGAAACAGCCAACTGTGACAATATTGAACTTTATGGAACCTCACTGGATAATTCCCATTAGCTACTGTTCACTGTTCCATATACTTCCATCTCTCATTGAACTAGAGGTAGGAATATGTGATTTGGGAAGAGGTAGCTGCTCCGTGGCCTTCTAGGAGAGGTCCCTAAGAGGAGAGCGGTGAGCCTCAGTTGATACCTTTAGCAAACGGTATAAAATGTATTCCTGTATTATTGAACAAGGCAGACTTTTAGGAAGGAGTTTTAGAGATATGTTTGACTTAGTGGTTAAGGCACCAGGCGAGAAACTAGGAGACCGTGAGTTCAAGTCCTGCCTTAGGCATGAAAGCCAGCTGAGTGACTTTGGGCCAGTCTCTCTCTCTCTCTTTCTCTCTCTCTCTCTCTCCCTCCCTCCCTCCCTCCCTCCCTCCCTCTCTCTCTCTCTCTTTCTCTCTCTCTCTCTCTCTCTCTTTCTCTCATATCCTATTATATAAGGCTTGGGTGACAAGCCAGTTGGTTAATTCCTATCACAAACAGTGGGTCAGCACTTGAAACAGCAGATCAAGATTCAGAGGAAAAAAAGAAATAAACTGCACTTCGAGGAAAATGCTAAGAAAAAAAAATTGGTCTGCCTTTTGGTACAGCTCTGAAATTCCACCCTGATTATATCCCGCTTTTCTGTTTCTGAGGAGAAAAGGAACTTTGTTTTTTACCTAATGAATTTCTGAGACGGTGGTCATTTGTCTCAGTGTCCTTTAAATCTGTTCAGTTGTGAGCAGATTTTCTTTACCTTGGAATGGAGAGGGTGCTGCTTATTGTGTTTTATCCCCCCTACAACTTTCTCCCAGCTTCAGTCACGGTCTTGCTTCATGATGAGATAGTAGTTTTCCCAGGGTGAACTTCCTTCTGGCTCTTGAGAAACATAGGAAGGAAGGACTTAGGGGAAAGACATTTTTTTTTTATTGCAAGGCATGGACATTTTTAAAATATAAATTCCCTTTTGTTTTAAAGCCTCTTCCTAAGTGGAATAGTTGCACCTGCTAATCCCTGAATCCAATAAGATCTCTTTATTTCCTCTCTCACATCCATACTTTTTATTTTCAATTTCAGTAATATTATAGGAAACAGTGCAGCCATGCTGTTAACTACGATAGAAGAGATGCACCTTTTGAGCAAAAAGATATTCTTCAATAGTTTGAGTCTCCATGCGAATAAACTGCTGGATAAGGTCTGTTTGAAAAACAGTTTACATACGTACTCTTCTGCTAAATATATAGGGCTACCAAAGGCTGACTTTAGGGCTGCATTTCTCATTTTTTAATCAGCAACAGATCCTTTGCACAATAATTTGGGAAACCTGATCTGTGCTTTGCCGGGAAGTGATCTCCAAACTTATTTATTTTGCATTACATACCTCTGTTTCTTGTGTCAATCAGCATGCTTGTCAGTCACAAATCTTATCTATCCTGTTCTCCAATTCGTTTCTACACTGTAGTCGCCACTTTTACAGAGGTGGCACCCAAAGCAAAAGCAGCTTGGGGGGGTGGGCTGTTTGAAGGCATGACAGAACCTGATTGACTGACATTGGCAACATGGCTTCCTTTTTTCCACTTTTTTCTTTCTTTCAAGGAAGGTGGGAGTGGAAGGATTGTTGTTTATATATTAAAAGTTGTACCGTAATTTCTTTTCCCCAATCTGGAGCCTTCTAGATTTCATGTTTGCTTAAAGATTTCATATTAGCTTGTCTAGGTGATGCCAGATTCTTTGGATTGGAGTAGATTACAAAAATTGTAAACAGACAAGTATACAGTATGTAACCATTTTCAGGTTGTATTACCCCATTATCTTCCCAAACTGAAAGGCGACATTAGCTGGAAATTATTAAGAGTTGAAGGCCAAATCTTTTAAAGGACACCAGATTGGAGAACATTGTTCTAATAATCCATATACTGTATATTTATTCGTGGCGTTTTTGATTACCGTTGTATTCCTCTGTGTACCTAGGCTTCAGTATAAACACATCTTCTGAGCTCAGAAATTCTGGCTTCTTTTGTAGGTTGAACTGCCACCTGCAGATCTTGGTCCAGGTCCTGCACTGAATCAAACACTTGCTCTGCTGCGTGAAGTACTAGCATCCCACGACTCTTGTGTTATTCCTTTGGATAATCGTCAAACAGACTTTGGACAAGTAAATTAATTTCATTGTAGACTATGTGTATGAATGTAATCCTGCCAATTGCCAGCGGTTTTACTGAGGATGCGGAGAAGATGGCGGTGTTTGCTTCCGTATTTCAAATTTTACATTTTACTTTTCTCTCCTCCTCTCTGGCTACAAAAGCAGGCTACTCCGATGCTCTGGAATTCTTTCTCCGTTCTCTAAACTCAGGAAGAGAGCTGTCAGCCTCTTCTCTCCTGTAACCCAGAAGATCAGGCTCCATTCCGTCTCTTAGTAGAATAATACACGCGTTTGTTGGCGGATACTAACTTCTCTGAGCTCATTTTTAAAGCTAAATTACAGAATCTCCAGAAGAAATAATGTACTTAACCTTTCTCTAGCAATAGCCTTTCTTCCAATTGGTTGAAGTACATTTTGTAGGTTTGGTTTAACGCTGTCATTTTCTAAAATTTAAGTTGTGTAAATTGGGCTCCAGGTAGTCCTTGACATACGACCAGTCCCTTAGCGACTGTTCAAAGTTACAATGAATCCTCCCCCAAAGGTACTTAAAATCCAGTTCCAAAGTTCCAACCTCCCTCCCCTCAGACATGTGACCACATTTTGGGTGCTTGACAACTGGCCTACATGTAATAATAGGTCTTTGCAGCATCCCGCTGTCAACAGCACTGTGATTTATTAGGTTTTTGCCCAAAATTGGCATTTCTATTTTTTGGCTAAAATACCCCATAGCAAACAATAGGTCTGCTTAACAACCTCAGTATTTGCTCAATGACCACAGATTCACTTAATGACTATGGTGGTTTGTTTAACACCTCAAAAAAAAAGGTTGTCTGGTTTAACGAAGAGAAGGACGAGGGGGGACATGATAGCAGTATTCCAATATCTCAGGGGCTGCCACAAAGAAGAGGGAGTCAAGCTATTCCCCAAGGCGCCTGAAGGCAGGACAAGAAGCAACGGGTGGAAACTAACCAAAGAGAGAAGCAACCTAGAACTAAGGAGAAACTTCCTGACAGTTAGAACAATTAACCAGTGGAACAACCTGCCTCCAGAAGCGGTGAATGCTTCAACACTGGAAGTTTTTAAGAAGAAACTGGACAGCCATTTGTCTGAAATGGTATAGGGTTTCCTGCCTGAGCAGGGGGTTGGACTAGATGACCTCCAAGGTCCCTTCCAACTTTATCATTATTATTATTATTATTATTATGGATCATCGCACAGTCAGCCTGGTGTTCAGACTGGATTTGGCATTTTGTCTACCTATGGAGTCCTTACCAAAGACCTGGGATAGGCAGATGTGGTATTACAGATATTATTTGATGGTATTACAGATATCGTCACAGGATGGAAGCAGTTCCTAGTAAGGCTGCCTTTTGCAATTGACTAATGGCGAATTTGTCAATGCCAATGGTGTTCAAGTGGTGCTCAAGTTGTTTTGGGATTGCACCCAAGGCACCTATTACTATTGGTACTACCTATGATGATGATGATGATGATGACCTTTATGGTCATGCGTCAAGGACTACCTGCACTCTAGCTTTTTTTTTCTTAACACTAGAAATCAAGTTTTGGAATAAGCATACTGACTCCATTGACAGTGGGAAAGCCCACTCTCTTAAAAAGGCAACCTTGGTGGATGCTTGTTGAGTTTTCCAAGGGGGAAGAGGATCCCCACCTTTGCCAAGCAGCCTGTGTTGTTGCTATGCTGAACGAGTCGGTAGCTGTTTTGAACATTTACATTAAAACTGCATTCTTGCAATCTGAAACTTCCCTCAAGCTCCACCCCTCCACCCCCCTTCCCGCCCCCAGAATAGCTTGGACACTACAAGCCTCATCAGCTATCTATGTTTGTATCACTTCTGCTTTGGACCGGCTATGCCTACGCAACTTTCCTATGCAACATCCTTTTTCTGGCATTAACAAATAAGCATGACCAACTAAATGTAGAAGTGGTTGCATAAGCAGCTGGCAACACACTGGACTGAAATGTGAAATTAGAAGAGCAAGCGGCTGGTAGTGCTTTATTTATAACATCTGAAATTGTGCTCAAAGGCCAGCAGACTCTTCTTTTTTTTTCTTCAGCATTAACTTCCTTCTTTGGGGAGTAATAGAATGGGAAAATACCCAAGAGTTGCTCTGAGTCAGTATATTGCTCTTCCTGCTTTCTTCTAGGTCCTGTCTTGTGTGCTGGATCCCCTGTTGCAGATGTGCACTGTGTCTGCCAGTAACTTGGGGTCTGCTGACATGGCAACCTTCATGGTGAATTCACTTCATATGATGAAGACAATGCTGGCTCTGTTTGAATTCACAGATAAAAGGCTAGAAATGTTACAATACCAGGTAAACGTCCAAAGTCAATCTTCTGATGTTTTCTTTGCCATTAACCATTAACAGGGAATAAATACAACACAATCTTCTTAAATGTGTGTATCCTCACAGCTTTATATTTAAAGTAAACACTCTGGTGCATGCAGCCACAAAAAAAATCATTAATGGGGGTTAAGAACCCCGATGCAGCAAAGCAGTGAAACGTAAAAAGCTGAGCCATATTTGCAAGCTGGTTTTGTTTTTTTTTTAAATGACAGCGCACATAAATTGCAGTTGCCATCCAGTGGATAATTTACGAGATGGAAGTATCATTTTTAAACAATTTTACATTGAAATGAGATGAAATTCTTAGATTTTTCTAGATCAAGCTATAAGGTAGCTGGGAGGAGCAGGTATCATTGAGTTGTGTTTGGCAATAGATGGTTGAATTACAGGGGTTATCTGGTTATATCTATCCTACAATTAACTTTATTAAATGACATTTATAGCAGCTTATTAAGCCAAGATGCAAACAAGTTTGTGGCTTGCAGCTCCATGGTTTCTTCCTTTGTTTTAGTCATGATTAAACCCGGTTGTATCTAATTAGGAGTCTGTGCAAAACAGAAAACAGGTTTTGCTTCTAACTCCAAAAAGAAACCACTATGTCCCAAAAGTTCTGATTAAATGTTTTGTCGTCAGAAACAAAAAAAATGGAGATTTGATTTTGATTGAAATAAAACCTAGAAGGATCCTAGTGTTATTTCTCTTGTGTTAGTAGCACAAGATTAGGGCACATCTTCCACTTTCTCCCCCCCTTCCTCCAAGTGATTTATCTTCAGTCTCCTGCATTCCAGGCTTCCCAGTGCTTTCCCTCCTGTCAACCCATTGAGGTAGGCAAGGTCAGAAAGCAGACACCATATGAGCAATTGGCACCTTGCTTTACTTTTAAGATGTCAGCCCTTGGGGTAGATCAGATTCCAAAGGGAAAGTAAGGCTATATTTTATTGAGATAAACTATAGCAACACAATCTTAAAAACCTGATTATGCTTTATCCTGATTATGCTTTATTCTCCTTGTTGTAGCCCAATGAATCACGAAGGAGTCTGCCCGAGACTCTTCCATCTTGTTTCCTGGGACTTAAAGAATATTCCTACAGTTTTTGCTAATATAACAGTTCTTGCCTATTTTCCTTACGGCAGGGGTCTTCAAACTTCTGGGAGTTGAAGTCCATGAGTCATAAAAGGGCCGAGTTTGAAGACCCCTGCCTTACGGTCATGGCCCTGATTCTTTACACTAAAGTACAATAACGTTCTCTTAAAAGCTTGACAAGGATTCTCTCCCCTCTTAAGCTAAAGAGAATTTAGGGCAGTGATGGCGAACCTTTTAGAGACCGAGTGCCCAAAAACTGCCCCGCCCATACTCCGCCCCCCCACTCTGCCCCGTCCACCCATAGGGCCACCCACCGCCTCCATGGCCCACCGCAGATTGCCCAGCCCTGCAGCACCATGGCAGCCACGCCCTCCGCCCGCGCCCTGCAGCATCATCTGCACGCAATGCGGCGTGAGGGCAGAGTATTGTCCCTGTTGCCCAGCTGCCATGTCCTTGGCTGTGCTGCCCCACGTGGACCGTGCCCGGCGGCGACTGTCCTCCGGGGGGCTGCTGGTGAGGAGGGGGGAAGTGGGGCTGGGGCAATAGCGCGTGTGCCCACAGAGAGGGCTCTGAGTGCCACTTCTGGCATGCGTGCCATAGGTTCACCACTGATCTAGGGGGTAATCTTGAAGGTTTTTTTCTTAACCCCATGGACTCTTAAAGAGCTAAGCTGATATTTATGTAATGGTGGTCAACTCCATACAAATATACTTCCTTGTCTTCTCTCAACTACTAATGATATCTGGGCACAGAAAATCCCACCAGCCTATTTACATCCCAATTTTCCCAATATTATTTTTGTCTCCCTCCCCGATGTTGTCTGCAAGGAAACTTTGGGCCTTGGCTTTGTCCTAATCCACCACCACCCCGCAAAGTAATTTATCAGTTTTTACCTGGAACAAAACACCCACGTTTGTCCTATATATTGTCTGAAATATGCATATTTCAATCTGGGCATGGGTTATTGCAAAACAGCTGTTTGATGCACAGAAGAATTTGCCCTTCTCCAACTTTTATTGTTGTTTCTAAGGCCAGAGAAAATGCAAAGATAGGGAGCTACCTATGTAGACAATAGAATCAGCTAACTAAACTAAGATACTATCTGAACAGAGCCTGTTGTGATACTAAAAATAATAAATAGATATGATGAATTGTTCTCAATATTGAATCTAAAGCATACTTCTCATCCATTTTGGAGAATAGCAGTCATTTACAAGTAAGGTTACTTTGCTGACCATACATGGGTTTTGATAAAGATTATGTCCATTAGTGAAAAATACAATTTATCATTTATGTATTCCTCCTATTTCATCTTTGGCAGTTAATTTAACAATATTGTTGGATTTTTTTTAAATTTAAAAAATGTGCACTCTTCATTGATGCTTTCTCCATCTCCAGACACAGGTCCCCAAAAACTTTTCGCTATGGAATTAACTTTGTGGCTAGTCAGTTTGTGCAAATTGCCACTGTAACACTTATAGGATGATTGTGAAAAATGGTACAATTCAAAACTTCATAAAAATCTAGCTGGGAGATTGAATTTACATATCCATAGACTCGTAACATGTAATTTATAGAAACTCATTGCCAGTTTATTTTTTTTTAATTGTGCCAAATAAATTAAATATGATAATTCTAAATACTTCGCAGTAAGTGAAAATTCACTGTTTATTTTAGATTGAAGCACATTTGGATACCCTTATAAACGAACAAGCGTCTTACGTATTAACTAGAGTGGGTCTAAATTATATTTATAACATGGTACAGCAACACAAGACGGAGCAGGTGAGCAATAATTTTGGAAACTTTCAATATCAATACCCATTTCTGACAAGTCTCTGTTGATGTGTTTTGCCCAGCATTTATGCTTTTCATGTGAACAACTTTAGGCTGCGAAATATACTCATGGTTAAGAAACCTGCTACAATTCCCACCATTCTACATTTGAGTAACATGTTCAACCATTGGGAATGGTTTATAAGCCTCGGTGGAAGATACACCATTCTGCCTGTTCCTGGAAGGAGCCCATGGGAATATACAACACACTAGCCAAATGGCTCTGTTACTTAGCTATTTCATAGACAATTATGAGATGCAAATACTGTCACAGTACTGAGTAAGTGCTACTGAATTGCTTATTTTTGATTGCATATTTGTGTTACTTGGAGACTCCTATAGCTGTTCAGCCAATATTTCCATCCAGTTGGATAACCTGAACTGCAAATGTAAGTCTACTATATTGAGTTGTAATCTAAATAGATACTTCAGAATTCCTGGTGTTTTTTTTCTTTAGCAGGAAGGACAATTATTTCTGAGAGCTTTAGTTTCAAAAAGGAGTTGTTATGTGCATGGCTATCATTACCTACATGCAAACCCATCATACTATTTCCTTTCATGGCAAGCAATATTTTGCAAAACCCAGAAAGAGAGTAAGAGATAGTAAGCCCCCCCAAAATTAAAGGCATGAGATAAGAATAAAAAAATAGAGCTAAATTTGATTTACACCCACACAATTCATTATATATCTCCACGCGTTTTTACAGCTGCCAATTATTCTTGCTTGCAGCATATTCATCCACATAGTAATACATTGCCCTTTCATTAATCTCTCTTCCCTCTTTTTGAGGAACTCACCAGTGCCATCCAACAATAATTTGCATGATCTCCTTTCGGTCATGGCAGTCCCACATAGCCATTTTTGCTTCTTTTTGATAAACATTCATTCCTTACATCGGGGCACATACTGTCTACTATCTTTCTGCTACAATTCATACATAGTACAATTTTTCTGTCTGTTTTTCCATTCTCATAATAAACATTTCCCCAGGTTTGTTACAAATACAATTTTGAGTCCTCAGCTAACACTGTGGTTGCATACAAAAGTGCACTTATATTCATGCCCCAACAAACACATTTTTCCATTGCTACAAGCATATCCATAAATATCTTAATCAATCAAAGGGACATCCTCGCTTCTTGTGTACACCTTGCTGTATGTTAAACCACTCATTAAACATTCCATTTATGTTCATAGATACTTTATTTCCATCGTGGAAGTTTAACGACCAGCCTTCAACTCCACACTCACACAAAACTCTCCATAATTCAAGCCTGTTGCTTTTTCTATAATAAAATAAAAATAAACTCCTTTTTTTTATATTCACACTCATTAACCTGAGGCACTCTGTAGCATAACATTTTTCTGTCTGTTCTAAACAGCATTCCGTAACCACTCTCCTTGTACTAATTTGAGATTATTTTATTTGCTTGTTTATTTATTTAAAACAATATAGCTGCCCATCTTCTGGGTGGCTTCCAATCTTATAATCCAGGGCTTTTCATGGCAATATCCGAGTACCACCAGTTGCCTAGCAAGGTGTCAAAAACTTGATGACACCCCCCCCAAAAGGAAAAAAGTGATAAAAAGGTAGTCCTCGACTTACAACAGTTTGCTTAGTGACTGTTCGAAGTTACAGTGACACTGAAAAAAGTGCCCCCCAAGGCACAGCCGAGCAAGACACCTGCCTGCCTGCCCGGCGGCGCTCTCATTCCCCTCCCCCGCTACCACTTTTCTAGGATGGTCGCGTACCACCTGCCAGGTGCCAATGTACCACAGGTGGTACCCGTACCACTGGTTGAAAAGCCCTGCTCTAATTCATTTTCATACATGGCTTGTACTTTCTCTTACTGCAGTCTTCTACTTTCACGCTTGTTTCATTCACTTCTTTTCTTCTCTCATCCTTCACTAATATGTCCAAATATATTTGCATTTGTAAGCTAGTGAAATCATTGCTTTCAATTTGGCTTAGAATCCTTGCTTGTTGGAGCCCATTCATCATAATTGAAAGGGTGGCCTAATGGGAGGCTATCTATTTCTGGCTACTTTATTTATAATGGAGTCAAGCGCAATCAAGCACATTGCATTGTAACGATCAGCCCTTCAAGGTAGGCCAGGTGAGGAAAGCATACAGAGTAAAGATTTCAGGAATGTTACTTTTCTTTACTGTTGCAGGCCGTAATGACAGAATCTTGAAAGCCCCCAGGAATTTCCCTCACCCTCTTCTTACACCAAACAAAACAGTTAAGACAGGGTTAACTTGCATTTGTTTTTTACGCTTTTCCTGTTCTAGAACTGAGTTGTTATTTATTTCCTCTTAACATTTCTTGCATTCCTTCATCAATGAGTTATCTTCATGCTCCTTCACAGGAACAATATATGATAGAGCATTTTGCTCTACATCAGGCATGTCAAACTGCCGGCCCATGGGCCGGATGCGTCAGGATGAAACCGTGCCCACCCCATTGCCCGCAATGGGGGGGAAAGTCCTGATACGTCACGTGACGTCGCAAGTTTGACATGCCTGTTCTACATTGGCATAAGCATAAGCATGGGTGTGAAACAGGAGATATTAAGGTTACACTTTCACTGAGGCAAAGTTTATCATATTGAGATAAATATAATTCAGAATTTCAGAATCAATAACCAAGTAAGTTCTTGTTGGAACAGAAATATCTTAAGACTTTTAAGATTTTGGTGAGAGACAAGACCCAGTTTCATATTATCAAAATTAGTTATGGTAATATCATTTCCATTTTAATACATTTAAAGTTGTTCTTCAGCCAAATGAAATCAGACTTGCAGATAGAATTATTTAATAAAAAATAACTCCAAGGGGACCCAATCTAAACACACTGGGAGGAAGATAGATTATTCATAAGATTTTAGGAGGCCTCAAAAGGATGTCAACAAGTATGTTTTTAAGGCAATCATGAGACCCTGACCTATCTGAAAAAGACACAGAAGAATAGATTGGATTTCAGTGGTTGGAATTTTATTTAAAGTTTTAACTTGTATTAGATAGAGTTGTCTCTGTTTGGTTACCCACACATGACCAGGAATTTGCTTTGTTTGTAATTTTATATTAGGTTTTTTTAACCTTCCATTCAAAAAGATAAGCAGTGGTTACTGGTGTCCTTGGCAGTTTTTGAATAATGAAAAGAAATGCATTATTTTAGTTTTGAGTGCACCAAGCCATCTTGTGAAAAACAGTGTAACTTTCTAATTCATAAGCTGATAGAGTTTTTTGATTGTGATATACTCAATTTTGCTTTTGCTGGTTTGTTTAATAAGTCGTACTACAGAATTCTATAACACACGCTCTAGTTTTGTGCTATAAAGTGATCCAGACTACTGTAAGTAATGTTGTTTTTCTCTGACCTTCTTAAAACTGGGGGATTAAGAGATCTGCCTGATCTCCCAGTTTTGATCATCTAGAACAGGGCTTTTCAACCTTTTCACCCATTGTACCACTTTTAGGATATGGCAACATCCACCAGGCGCCTAGAAAGGTGTCAAAAATTTGATGACCCCCCCAAAAAAGGAAAAAAGTGATAAAGTACAGGTAGTCCTCGACTTACAACAGTTCGCTTAGTGACTGTTCGAAGTTACAATGGCACTGAAAAAAGTGCCCCTCAAGCCACAGCCAAGCAAGACACCTGCCTGCCCAACTGGCGGCGCTCTTCCTCCTGTCCGAGGTTTCCATTGTTGTGAGCATTTCTGTTGAGGATTGGCAGCAGGGGTGGGGTGGGGGGGTGTTTGGTTTTTATCCCCCCCGTCTGCTGGGTGGTTGCAGCAGGTTTTGGTCACTTCACATGACCCTGGGACACTGTGACCGTCATAAATATGAATCAGTTGCCAGGCATCTGAATGTAAATCACAAGACCCTGGAGATGCTGCAACAGTCCAGCTGATCGGCGCTTCTTCAGGGCTCAGCAGAAGCGCCAGGATCAGCGCCCAGCTCCAGCTGGAGCCTGGCGCTGATCCTGGCGCTTCCGCTGAGCCCTGACAGCCCTGCAGCTCCAGCCGTCTCTCGCTCAGGCTTGTACGTTGCTGCCACCGGTTCAGCTCATTCCCCTCCCCCGCTACCACTTTTCTAGGATGGTGGCGTACCACCTGCCAGGTGCCAATGTACCACAGGTGGTACCCGTACCACTGGTTGAAAAGCCCTGATCTAGAATTTTGATCACATGTCCTACATTCTAAATTCTCACAAATGGCCTGAATGATCATCTTTCCCCTCTCTCTTTTAGATTGTGCTTTCTTTCTATTTAAAGTTTCCTTAATTCACATTTTATTTTGCTTTAGGAACTTAGAAAAAAAAACCATACTCTTTTCCTTTTCACGAGACAATTCTTCATGAAGAGACCCACAAAAACATGATTAGTCAGTGGATTTGTGTCAGTTGTCCTCCATAAAGTCAATAGGCTGTCTGTTTAGTGCTCTTAATTTGGTTTTCTTTCACCAGATAAGTAAGTTATTAACTTCAAATTTTGATCTAGAGATTTGTGGCACCTGCGGTCTCCAGAATTCAGTCACTATAATCATTGCATGATTCCATAAATATCCATAGCATGCTACAGTTTTAGGGCTTTGTTGCAAAATAGTTTTTGACTTGATTTTATTAAAACACTGATTCTGAGTAATTATTCATTTATTTATCTCTCCTTTAATTTTAGGGTCCCTTGGCTAATGTACCCAGTATGGATTCTATGTCATTAAAAGCTGCAATGGTGAGATAAATCATTTTCAGCTGTCTTGTACAGGGGAAGAGAGGAAAACTGTGATAGGATTTTGAGAGTGGATGTTTTAGTTTCTTTGTCATTGCATTATGACTGTTTATAAGATACTCCTCTAGATATTAGAGGGCTAATTTGTATTCCAAGGCATTTTCAATCTAAAAGTTTAGAAATAAGAGAAAGGAAAAAAAAGCAAAAAGGAAGCCAGGTGTTCTTAAAGTTCAGTTCCTGTTTTTTGGGGGGGGGTCTGTGGGTTTAATAAATCATGGAAACTCAGAGGTGTGTAACATTTCACTGTAATGTAAAGGAATTTTAGAATTTAATTCTAAATCAATCTAAATTAATTAATTCTAGTCAACCCACTACAGAGCCATAAATTTTCCTGTAATGTGAAGGAAGACATAACATTGATTCAGATTTCATGTTCATTTTCATATCAGGTTTTTTCAAATACGTTATTTTGATATAGTACATTTGGTATTGTTTTATAACACAAGAGACTTCAGAAATTGCATTCTAAGGCAAAAGTTGGACTGTGTCACTTCAAGATATGTCTTAAGTTTGACAGTTGTTGATAATTTAATTCAAATTGGAAAAAATAATAATAATTGATATCTATAGACTTTAAGGATTACAATTAAAGATGTTGAGACTCTAGAAAGAGTACAGAGAAGAGCAACGAAGATGATTAGGGGACTGGAGGCTAAAGCATATAAGGAACGGTTGCTGGAATTGGGTATGTCTAGTTTAATGAAGAGAAGGACGAGGGGGGACATGATAGCAGTGTTCCAATATCTCAGGGGCTGCCACAAAGAAGAGGGAGTCAAGCTATTCTCCAAAGCAACTGAGGGCAGGACAAGAAGCAACGGGTGGAAACTAACCAAAGAGAGAACAAACCTAGAACTGAGGAGAAACTTCCTGACAGTTAGAACAATTAACCAGTGGAACAACCTGCCTCCAGAAGCAGTGAATGCTCCAACACTGGAAGTTTTTAAGAAGAAACTGGACAGCCATTTGTCCGAAATGGTATAGGGTTTCCTGCCTGAGCAGGGGGTTGGACTAAATGACCTCCAAGGTCCCTTCCAACTTTATCATCATCATCATCATCATCATCATCATCATCATCATTATTATTATTATTATTATTATTATTATTATTAAGGACCAGGGATTTTTTTTTCCTGTGAGGGTAATCTAACCCATATAAGAAGGAGCAGTGATTAGAATGAGGCAAATGAGAAGAGAGCAGAAAGAACAAGAATAGATAGGCTGGACTGACCCTCTTTCCTCATACAAATGATTGACACCTAGTGCAAGTGCTGGGCTAGGGTGAAGCATCTCCATGCTACAGCTTAGTTTTGGTTGAAGTATATTGGGTGTCAGCAGTCTTTTTGTGTTTCCAGATCCTTTCCTCCCTGGAGCATTGGAATACATTTGGAGAAGGTTTGGGTCCAATTCTTGCCTCCTGAGCAGTGGGCCTGTTTTTTGAGGACAACACATTGACTAACATCTGCCCTTCTCTGTGTGACAGGTCCAGTTTGATCGTTATTTGTCTGCCCCTGATGGTCTGTTAATGCCACAGATAAACTTTCTCCTGAGCACAACTGTTAAGTAAGTAAAGTGTTTCTTTTTCCTGCCTTTGATAGGATCAGGATTCATTGTTTTCCTTTGCGTGTGAGTCATGTAAGAATCACGGTCAAAGGCTCAAACATAAGAGGGCTGATTTGGGGACTAAGCATGTTTATGGTGCTCCACCCTTGACTGGCCGATACACTAGAGGATGACAGCTTACTGATTCATAGTCTGTTCTTATTATGTGAGGCAGGCAGCAGGACCCATTTTGGAAACAGGTTGTTTGGCTGAAAAACTCTTCTTTTCAATGGGTATCCTGCACTAATTTTGCCAGGAAGTTGGTTGTGGCCATTTTTTTTATTTTTGCTTGCATAGCTATTTTACATCTAACCAGTTGTTTGAGGGCTGCATCCACCTGTTTAGCTGCGAATTGTATACTGTACCTATATAGAAAAGGGACATTCGGGGGGGGGAGGCAATCCCAGAAGAATGATTAAACTGATCACGGCAGTTTATTTCCATCATCATCATCATTAATAGGGATGGGTGTATAAAAATTCATTAAAAAAAGACTTTACCTTGTGGCTGTTTCAGAGGTGACGACACAACCCTTGCACTGCTGCTGAATAATTGGGGGAAGAAGTTGGGCCCAGAAGTCACATAACTTTGCATTGTGTAGAGCAGGGCTTTTCAACCAGTGGTACGGGTACCACCTGTGGTACATTGCCACCTGGCAGGTGGTACGTGACCATCCTAGAAAAGTGGTAGCGGGGGAGGGAAATGAGCTGAACTAGTGGCAGCACCGCACAAGCCTGAGCGAGAGATGGCTGGAGCTGCAGGGCTGTCAGGGCTCAGCAGAAGAGCCAGGATCAGTGCCAGGTTCCAGCTGGAGCTCGGCGCTGATCCTGGTGCTTCTGCTGAGCCCAGAAGAAGTGCCGATCAGCTGGAATGTTGCAGCATCTCCAGGGTCTTGTGATTTACATTCAGATGCTTGGCAACTGATTCATATTTATGACGGTCACAGTGTCCCAGGGTCATATGAAGTGACCAAAACGTGCTGCAACCACCCAGCAGACAAGGGGAATAAAAACCAAACACCCCCCACCCCACCCCCGCTGCCAATCCTCAGCAGAAATGCTCACAACAATGGAAACCTCAGACAGGAGGAAGAGCGCCGCCGGGTGGGCAGGCAGGTGTCTTGTTCGGCTGTGTCTTGGGGGGCACTTTTTTCAGTGCCATTGTAACTTTGAACAGTCACTAAGCAAACTGTTGTAAGTTGAGGACTACCTGTACTTTATCACTTTTTTTCCTTTTGGGGGGGGGTCATCAAGTTTTTGACACCTTGCTAGGCGGCTGGTGGTACTCGGATGTTGCCATATCCTAAAAGTGGTACAATGGGTGAAAAGGTTGAAAAGCCCTGTACAGTGTAGAGTAGACCCTCAGGCCCTCCAGCCATTGCTGCCCAAGAGCATCTGTCCTCTGTCTACTGCAAGAGGTTGTATTCATTTATAGTGAGTAGAGGCAGGAGGCTATTAGGATGGCCTACATTTTTTCTTCCTGCAAAGAAAGGGGACATCAAGACACTTTCTATCATCAAGACACTTTCTGTCATCAGTTGTATGTTTATATGTCTAACCTTGGTTGTGTTTTAGGCAACAGATAATAAAACAATCCACAGAATTGATCTGCAGAGCTTACAGTGAACTGTATGCAGCTGTGATGAATCCTGATAATGCTTATAAAGACCCGGAAACTATATTATATAGATCTCCTCATCAAGTTCAGTCGCTGCTCTCCTAATCTTATAGCCAAAAAAAAGAGAGACTTTTAATACGTTGACTCCGTTACACAAGCCCGGACATATACAACTTTGAAAAAGGCAAGGACAACTGAGTTTTTGTCCTGCGGAAGACTGCTTGGGTTGCAATTATATGTGTAGTTAGTCAAAATCCCATGGATGGGGGTTTTTTTTTTTTTGAGGGTGTGTGTGTTAAATTGTATTGCTGGATGACAGCTTTGCTGCATGACAGCATTTAAAGTAATTTATTACAACTTGGGAAAGCTTTGTCATAATTCAGATTACTTTTTATTACGATGGTTAAAATAAATGGTGGAACCAAAGCATTTTCTTATTTTGATGATTTAACCAGTATTGGTATTGCCCTATTTTTTCCTCAAGAGTTTTTAGTAAGTTATATTGAGCCTATGCACAAGCCACACTTTGGTTTATTTGATTAAAATCTCAGTGCTAATACTCCCAGATTTTTTTTAAAAAAAAATATTTTCTTATTGAGTTATTGAGTTAAAAAAAAAACGCAAAAATTTAGAAAACTCTGGTGGGAGTAAATTTTTTGGAAGAAGGACTGGATTCCACGAGTTTTGTCTTTTTAATGGCATGGATTGGGATAGCTTTTCGGAAATTTTATTTTAAAAAATCATACAGGTTGTATCCTTTCTACAATCAAGTATTCAAAATGCTACCAATGAAGAATTTTAAACAACCACTTAAAATTTAAAACCATTAATACTATTAAAATAACTAATAAGGTGCAGCTGAAGAGAAAGGTCCCAAGTTCTTTCCTGAAAGCCGGAAGAGAAGGTTGAAGATGTGCATTCCATAGCTTAGGAGTGACACTGAACAGGGTTTCACAAATGTTATATGCTGTGCTTGAAAAGCAGATTTTGATAGTTATTTGAGTACCTCAAAATACGGAGAAATTGAACACTTCTGAAAACACATGATTCCTTTTTCACTCCAAGTCAAATGCAAATTTTTCTCTTTGTTAAATCCTCCCTTGATACCTACTAGACTAGGGGTAGGCAACCTTGGCTCTTTTATGACTTGTGGACTTCAATACCCAGAATTCCTGAACCAGCCATGCTGACTCAAGAACTCTGGGAGTTGAAGTCCACAAGTCATAAAAGAGCCAAGGTTGCCTACCCCTGTAAACCAGACCCTCTGCTCCCTTTCACTTTTTAATCTGTAAAGGATTATTTTATTGTCAAAATCAGTAAGGAAGCTGGCATGCTTCAAATTAAAACAGAATTCAGTCTCTATCAGCATTTTTAGTAAATAGAAATGAGGAATGGATACCTGTGAGGGCTCTGTTTGGGAATATGCTTACATAGTCAAAAGAAAAAAAGGCACAGGTAGATTCAACTGAGCATTGATAATACACACCTAGGGCTTTAGAAAGGATGGAAAGAAATATTTTTGCTAGCTTGCATTCTGGTAAGTAAATATTAATGGGTAAGCCCACATAACACTAGTTTCTTTGCTCATGGCTTGCTCTACCAAGGTGCCAATTCGTCCCCCAAATATTGGAGAATTTAATGCCTTCCTGGAAAGCCTGTTCCCCTCCTTGTAGACCCGTTGTGTAATTCTGTGCTGCCCAGCTTGAAAATGCTGGGATACATTTCCAAGTGCAACAGATTCCCCAGTGTAGATCTGTAACCTCCTTTGAACAGANTTTCTTTGCTCATGGCTTGCTCTACCAAGGTGCCAATTCGTCCCCCAAATATTGGAGAATTTAATGCCTTCCTGGAAAGCCTGTTCCCCTCCTTGTAGACCCGTTGTGTAATTCTGTGCTGCCCAGCTTGAAAATGCTGGGATACATTTCCAAGTGCAACAGATTCCCCAGTGTAGATCTGTAACCTCCTTTGAACAGAGGAGTGAGGGAGACAAGAAGGATGGTCTGGTTAATGCAACTAGCCTTCCCCTTCCTGGCACAAATGGAATTGTAGAAAAAAAAAGATTGCACAGAGAGGCCTATCTCTTCTCTGGAATAAAATGTGGACTGTTTTGGGATTACGCTTCTCAGCAAAATTGGTTAAAGAGCACCAGAATAAATGTCCTTTAATATCATTTGGGATGTGATGAAGAATTTTATAGAGCTAAAAAAAAAAAGAGCACCATCGTGTAAATGTCCTTTAATATCATTTGGGATGCGATGAAGAATTTTATAGAGCTAAAAAAAAAAACAATTTTAGATGTCGCTCTAAATTTCGTTTAACAGCTGAAATACCTTTTTAAAGTATTCTGTGCCATCTGCTAAAGTGCATTTAGTTATGTAAGGACCTCTGATTCATCTGATCCCCATTAGGGTGATTTTCTGCTTCATTTCACAGTGTTTGCCTGCAGCAGAGAAGATTGGGCTAAAGAAAAGCAGAAGAGTTAGTATAAGGGTGAAAGGGTATAAGATGCAAAACTGACACCCAGAGTAGCACTTCCCAATATATAACTTTAAGAGTATAACTATAGCAGAATAACAAAATTGGAAGGGACCTTTAAAATCTTCAAGGTTATTCTAACATTTGAACTTCTACATAAATTGAGAAAAAATGACGATATATATTTCATACTAAAATAATATACCATTTTTTTTGCCATGCCCAAAAATAAACCCAGGAAGATCAAAATATGTCCTGGGAATATTATTGATGTAGAATGCCACGTTGAGTGTAGATAGGAAGAGGCAAAGATTCTCAACCTGTGTGGTCTCATAATCCCTGAAAATGATAAATGTATGAGAGTCCCTTGAATAAAATGAATCATTGAAGTTAGGGTTGGGCAAAAAAATAATAATAACTATCGCTTACTTTAATTATTGAATGCTATTTTATGTATCGTATGTATTCTCTGACTTTGCGGCACTACAGTTGAGCACAGGTCAAATAAAGACCAAGGCTTAGAGAAAATTTTTATTCTGCCTATTCTGCTCTTAAAAAAAAAGCATGGACCACTATCGCCCCAATTTCTTGGAAGCCCCAACCAAGTTTGAGACTGGTAGAAGCATTTTTCTTAAAATGCTTTCAAAGCTAAAAGATGCTAAATCCCAAGTAAGGCCCTATAACACACAACCATAGTCTGCTAGATAAATAACGAAAATAGCTTAGCCAGTTTATGTCTGAGTTATACTGTTATACCTGGATGAATACAGTTCATATAGCTGCTACTTTGCAAAGACTTGGGATCCCCCTTTTAAATAACAAAATCCAGAAAGGGGTGGATTTTGATCCCAGCTGTGGCGAGAGATCCCTGGGCATGATATTTCCAGCCTTCATTTTCCTTTGACACAAACATAGCCTTGCACAACCTCGAGAGCTTTAGGAGCGGAGTTTCAATTCCATGTACAGGTACAGTCCTCGACGTACGACCACAGTTGAACCCATATTTACGTTGCTAAGTGAGACGTTTGCTCTGAGCTTTGCCCCATTTTATGACATTTCTTGCCCCAGTTGTTAAGTGAATCACTGCAGTTGTTAGTAACCCGGCTGTTAAGTGAATCTGGCTTTGCTTATCAGAAGGTCGCAAAAGGGGATCACATGACCCCCCCCCAGGACACGGCAGCCATCATAAATATGAGTCAGTTGCCAAGCGTCTGTATTTTGATCATGTAACCATGGGGATGCGGCAACGGTCATAAGTGTGAAAAATGCTCATCATTTTTTTCCAGTGAATGGTCACTAAACGACCATTATCAGTCGAGGACTACCTGTATAAGAAGAAGCTACCACAATTATATAAGGATTTATGATCCAGAAAAGTTGTTAGTGCGCCTGTGAATCTCCTTCCTGTGTGTGGTGGCGCTGGACAGTAAAAAATGCTCAGTTGACTCCAGCGCACATTAGATTTAGCAGGAAGAAATTAGGAACCTGCTGCTGTTTATAGTGTTTGAACAGACACCAAGTCTAATCAGCCAAAGACAGTACCAGCTGGTGATTCCCCCCCCCCCAAACAAGACATTTGAACTGGATTGCACCATGTGGCATCCCCAAATACCTTTCTGGGAAAATAAAGGCCTCTGACTCAGAAATAGAATAGAAAGTTTAGAATATAAATAGAATAGAAAGCAAGTGCTGATTCTTCCTATCCCAGGCATCGCCAGTCTGCTACCTTCTGTGTTCTGAGGAAAAATACCTGCCCCATCCCACCAAAATGAATTTTATTCACACCTGTTTTTAAAGAGTTCTTAAAAGTATTTAATAGTCTTTGATTTTCCTGAATAAAAAGTCTTGAAATCAATACTATCAACCAGGTCCAATTCAAACTTTACTAAGTCAATACCATGCAGTGAATATTATTCAGCAGCATTATTCTTAACAGTCAGCTTGGGTGTATTAGCTACGGTTCTCTGACACAAAATGCAAAATACCAACTAAGGAGATTCTATATAAACTTTAACAAAGTGTATATCCATCCATCCATCCAATCAGCTCTGTGTATTAAGTGCTTCGAATTCTCTAACACAAAACTTGGTACAGTCCTGCTGAAACTTCTTGATATTTCTACAAAATGCATTTGTACATTTTTGTTGGAATTCTTGCATGTTTATTCTCAATTCATAATGCCCAGTTGTGATTTTGATAAAGCCCTATGGGTTTTTAAACCCAATCTCTTCCCAACATCAGGACTCATGTAGGCTTTTTCCAGACAACTTCTTGTCCATGTCCATGTAGTTTATCTTTGATGAGGTTTTTAAATTGATTATGGGCAGGTATTTCATCAGTTGTGTATTGACCTACAATCTCAGAGGATTCCACTCAAGAAACAAGCTCAGCCATCTTGTTTAAGTACTATGCCAAAGCTGAAATATGCTGGCAATTTGAAAAAAACAAAAACAAAAAAATAAATTTCCCATTCCCCGCCATCCAGTCAGAGCTGAAGAAGTTTCTTGGATGAGAAGCGAAATGTCTTCAAAGAAAAACAAAGTCCAGTTTTTGCCTCATGAAAAAACATCTTTGGGATAACTATGACCTGGATGACAGAGAATCTTCATAGACAAAAAATAAACTTTAAAAAATCAGGGGGGGGGGGAATCAAAGAGATTTTTAAAGTGCATTTTTTATTGTTAATACAAATATGTTTCTACCTCAGTACTCACTCTGTTTAAAAGGTAAATAATGATACATAACAAAAGCATATTGCAAAATAATATTGCATTTGTTTTACTCATTAATTTTAGTGACCCCTGAACGAAGTAACAAACGTCTGTGACTTCAAAAACTAAAAACATTTAAACCAAATCTTTGAAGTGTCAGTTTTTTTGTAATAAAAGTTAGTCATCTTAATTAGTGACTTCATTAATTTATTCATGTTAATAAACTAAAATCTATGTAAATACATTGTACTTGTTAAAGTCTTGAACTTTTTCTTTTATAGAGGGAAGGTTTTACAAAGAAAATATATTTTCTCACAATTTTGAAAGACAAGGTGAACTGTCTCACATACTGGAGCCCATTCCATTATGAGATGGGGTAAAGACATCCATGGGGGAAAGCAAGTGAAATTAATGATATCACATACATCATGATGCCTTTGCCTGTGAGCAGGATTACTGTAGATCACAAAGCAATGAGAAGCAGATGTACAACTTGCCCTAAATGACCAAAACATCCAATATCAATGAGATTGTGAAAGAGATCAGTGATGCTTACTAACGTCTATGGGTTACTAAGGGACATCAGTTGTAAGGTCACAGTTTTTTACTGGAGCCTTGTAATATTAACTGTAGGCTATAGGAGAATCTACTAAACACCACCTGTGGACAGGCATGATAGTTAATTTTGTTTCGGTCATGATCAACTTTATTTCTCTAAGATTGTGCATTGCTTTTCAACTAAAGATGATGATGATTATGCTAACAATAAACTGCCTAAAATCTAGTAATACTGTCTCTTCAGAATATTCTTTTACTCTCTGTGACAGCTTTTTTCAACTTGATTATCTCCAGAGGCCTTGGATTAGAGCAGTCATGGCAAACCTTTTGGGCTTGGCACCTCAAAAATTTGGAATATGCCTGACTTGACTCTGCTGATGTGTTACACATCTTCCCACTCAGCAAAAGAAAAACAATTATATTCTCTCTCTCTCTCTCTCTCTCTCTCTCTCTCTCTCTCTCTCTCTCTCTCTCTCTCTCTCNCTTGGCAATGCTGAGCTAGCTTCAACTTAGCAACACTGCTACCATTCAAAAAGGCTGATTTACGGTATTCTCCAAAGCATACAAACCTTGGGGAACAGCACGATTGCCCCCACAGTCCGGCACTCCCTAGAATCTGCCACATACCACTTGCCTTCAAGTGATGTTCTCTTTCTGTTGACATACCCCAGGGGCCTACCCGAAGCTGGTCCAGAGCAAACAAAGCCTTCGTTCTTGAAGCAGTTTCAAAGAATGCTCTTCCGTGGCTTCTGCAGCCTCCAAAAACCACATGAAAGCACACACCGTTTTTGCACAATTTTCAGAGGCTCTGGAGGCCACATGAGAGCATGAATAGAATAGAATAGAGCTGGAAGGGACCTTGGAGGTCTTCTAGTCCAGCCCCCTGCTCAAGCAGGAGAACCTATACCATCTCAGACAAGTGACTGTCTAGTCTCTTCTTAAAAATCTCCAGTGATGGAATGCCCACGATTTCTGGAGGCAAGCTGTTCCACTGGTTGATTGTCCTCACTGTCAGGAAGTTTCTCCTTAATTCCAGGTTGCTTCTCTCTTTGGTCAGTTTCCAACCATTGTTCTCGTCCATCCCTCTGGTGCTTTGGAAAATAACGTGACCCCCTCTTCTTTGTGGCAGCTCCTCAAATACTGGAATACTGCTATCATGTCTCTCCTATTTCTTCTTTTCTTTAGACTAGCCAAACCCAACTCCCGCAGCCGTTCTTCGTATGTTTTAGTCTCCAGGCCTTTGATCATCTTAGTTGCTCTTCTCTGAATTTTTTCTAAACTCTCAACATCTGTTTTGTGATATGGTGACCAAAATTGGCTGCACTATTCTTAGTAGGGTTTTATAAAGTGGTACTAATACTTCATATGATCTTGATTCTATGCCTCTGTTTATACAACCCAGGATTGTATTAGCTTTTTTGGCTGCTGCTGCACACTGCTGGCTCATGGTCAAGTGATTGTCCACTAGGACTCCAAGGTCCCTCTCACAGTTACTGTTTTTAAGCCAGGTCTCGCCCAGTCTGTACTTGTACCTTTGATTTTTCCTGCCTAAATGTAAAACTTTGCTTTTCTCCACATTGAAACTCATTTTGTTGGACAGGGCCCATTGTTCAAGTTTGTCAAGATCTTTTTGGATTCTGAGTTTGTCTTCTTGGGTGTTGGCTATTCCTGCCAGTTTGGTGTCACCTGCAAATTTGATGAGTTCCCCTTCAATTCCCTCATCTAAGTCATTAATGAAGATATTGAAGAGTACTGGGCCTAAGACGGAGCCTTGTGGTACCCCACTGCTTACTTCTCTCCATGTGGCTGTAGTGCCATTGAGGACTAGCCATTAAGTATGGTTTGTCAGCCAGCTACAAATCCATCTGGTGGTGATGTTGTCTATTCCACCTTTTTCTAGCTTACCAAGGAATAGGTTGTGGTCTACCTTATCAAATGCCTCACTGAAGTCTAAGTATACTACGTCCACAGTATTTCACTGGTCTATTAGTTTAGTCACTTTATCGAAGAATGAAATAAGATTGGTTTGGCATGATTTTGACAAACCCGTGCTGGCTACTAATTATAACTTTGTTTGCTTCTAGTTGTTCGTAGATCTGTTTTTTGATTATCTTTCCCAGGATCTTCCCAGGTATTGATGTTAGACTGATTGGTCAGTAGTTTCCTGGGTCTGTTTTTTTCCCCTTTCTTGAAAATGGGAACCACATCAGCCCTTTTCCAACCCTCAGCTATTTTCCCGGTGCTCCAGGTTCTCTTGCTTGAATTCTGGAGGGTCCAAAGGCTGCGCGAGAGCACACCTCATTCTCATGCGGCCTCTGGCCTCCAAAAATCACATGAGAACAGGCCATGCTTTCAAGAATAGTTGTTGGGTGTTGCTGAATGTTGGCATGTCACCCAAAACATGGCATGTCGCCATTGACACATGTCATAGGTTCGCCATCACTGGACTACAGACTTTGTTATCTCTACCAAACATAGCTATTGGGGGAAGGAGGCACCAGATTAGGGAAAGCTGTTCTCCATTCTAAACAGGTTTCTGTAAAGCAGTTGGGTTTTGTCTACACGAGGAGATTGTAAAGGTAGTGTTTTCCTGAACTTTGAATGCCAGCAGTAGGCACAACTTCTCCTAAAGAGCCTATGACGTTATTGGAGACGACTTGGCTGGACCAGTACAAAGCTTATCAGCATTTGAGGGGGCCTCTAAAAGTACATTTGTAAAGGACTACCATGAAAGCGAACAATTTCCTGTAAATCAATGTACTTTGCTTTAGACTTCAGCATCACAACATGCCTGTCCTTGAAAAATAAATGGCACAATAATTATTTTTTACCTCAGGATGATACGTTGCATGTCAGTCATTTTCCCCTTCTGCTAGGAGGTAATTTGTATTCCTAATAAACTCCTATTAGACTAAATAAATGGCTAAAGTGAAATGCCTATAAAGATGGCCGCTGGACAAAACAAAATAGTTCTTTGGATGCTTTATTAGAAGGATAGCCTTAATTAATAACTAAAGAGCAAATGCTTTTAAGGTAAGTTAGAAATTAAGAGCAGCTGCGCTTGCCCTTCTATTTTAATGGTCATCTATTCAATCTATTAGAGCAAAGTAGATGCGGTCAGCCGACTGCTCCAGAGAACAAACATCTGACTGCCAGCCACACAGGGAAGAGCAAAAACCTATGAACTTTGCTGACATCAGGTTTTGGCTTCACTCCCCAAACAGAATCAATATGTTCAGGAAGTCACTGCAGTTACGTCAACAAGGGGCGTTCAAATAGCGTCTTCAGTAGTTTGTTTGTTTGCCATTGCCCAGAGACTTAGGGAGTGGGGAGCTAATGAATGGGAGAAAGACGTGAGCGAAACAAACAAACAAACAAATTGTCCAAACATCACATTGCATTCCAACCCACAGTTCTTTGCTCTTTATCCCCGATTTCTACAAGCTAATCCAGAGAAACTAGCCTTAGGGTGAATCTCGAGATTGGAAACAGTTTTGGAGGATGTTCCCTAAATTAAAAAGACCTTTCAATGCAGGGTTGAACTGGATTCCCTGGCAGTCAGTTATCTGAACCGCAGTGTCTCTTAACGGCATGGAAGATTTGGAATGTTTGAAAACTGTTCCGAGTCCTCAAAGCCGGTGTTTCTCACCTGAGCAATGTCAAGTTGTGTGGTCCTCAACTCGCAGAATTCCCCAGCTAGTTTAACATTGTTGAAGATGGGAAATCCTGCTCTAAGCAATGCACCAAGGGCATCTGCTGGCACACTGGTAATTTGCTCCCACAGCCTCCTACAGAAGTAACTGTTCTACTAGGCATCAGCTTTTTGTCCTTAAGCACTCTTTAAGGAAAGCTTCCTATGTTACCAGCTGGAGGTACTGTAGACACACATCTAGCAAAAGGCAAATTGTAAGCGATGTGCTTCTACAATAGAAGGCGGATTTTTGCTCCCAGAAGGGAAATGGTCCATTTGGATTAGGGCTGCAGCAGGAGGTAAAAAGTACATGCTCTTTTCCTAGGCTGGGTTGGAAAGTTATGTGTGGTACAATCAGAGTTGACGGAAGGAAATCATTTGCACAGAAAAGCAGAGCAGTGGGAATTGATCATTTGCCCCACAGGAAGATCCCCTTCTGTAGCCATACAGGCTTGGCATTCCACTTACTACCATTGGTGTAGGAACTGCTTGAGACTATGAGCTAGAGCAGAAATGTCAAACTCGCAATGTCACGTGACGTCGTGCGACGTATCAGAGCTTTTTCTCCATTGCCGGCAATGGGGTGGGCGTGGTTTCCTGGTGATGCATCTGGCCCATGGGCCGGCAGTTTGACACCCCTGAGCTAGAGTAGCTCAATGTAGCAGAGCCCAGCCACATTCACACATATACACATACATGTTGCTGACCGATTCATGACTTCAAGTCTGCAAATATCTGATGTCCAGCTTCTAATGTTGAATAGCCAGCCAGTTGAGCATGTGGTTTCTGCTGCATTAATTTAAGTGGCAACATTTAATTTAAGTGGCAACATTTAATTTAAGTGGCAACATTTAATTTAAGTGGCAACATTTAAACAGATGCCAACTCTATTTGTTTTATGTCTTGGAGGTGCTATTTGTACAATATGCTATAAACTGTGATTACTAAGCTACAATAGCTAAATTCAAAGCAAACGAACCTGATCTCGTATCTGAGTTGTATATCATAATGGCTTATATCTTATTAAGCCAAAAGATGGTTTCTTTGCTTTGATTTATCCTGTTGTATGAAAGGCAACAAGTTGTGCTTTATGAGTTAGCATATTGTGTGAACATAGCCTGATGGTTCATTGATTCATCCATTCACTGATTGTTGACTAATAAAGTAAGTCAATCTTAGGGCTGGCTGATAGAGCCTTTCAGCAAGGCATATTATATACATAGTAAAATCTCTCTATTTGAAGAACTACCCTATATGCCTTTCACACTGCTACTTGGTAGAGTTTGAAGCTACCTTTAATCCAGGAGCTAAGAGGAAGAAGTTTATTCATTTGCTATTTCAATTCATTTTTGTACCTCAGTTTCAATTTCCGGTATCTGATGGTACTGCAAGAAAATGCAAGGCTGAGCATGTATGCTCTCTGTTCTGTCCTTTGGTCTTGAAACCGCACAAGCAGCAAAGCAGAAATAATAGTAAACATTACTTTGAATCTCTGGCTGTCTTTGTATGTCATACTAACCTTAAAAATAGTTGACAAGCATGGGTGCCCTCTTATCCTGTCATAGGCATTGGACCTTAAAACAGTTTTCAAATGCTCAAACTGATGGGCTGTTTCAGGATCATATGATACAATAAGTTATAAAGCTTAGTGAAAGTAAAGCTACCAGCTTTACTTTATTGCAAACATCTGGATGACAGTCAGATAGCAAAAAGAAAAAAAAAACCCTCTAAATGTTGCTGCCATCCAGATGTTTGCAACCTAGATCTAGTAGCCCTAAAATAAAGAGTAGCAAGTGGCAGGAATTAAGGGGGGAAATGTGTTTTTATTAACCAAGTACTTTTTCATTTTGTATGTTGTGTGGATTTATCTGCTGAGGGTTTTTTCCCTCTGGTAAGACTCAAGGACTTCGTCAGTCCATCCCAAATCTCTCATTTCAACTATATTGCAGTGGAAGACACGCATCCTAAAATAGGAACAGATTTGATCCATATTCTTTGCAAGACAGAGAATGTTTAAAGTAGGGAAAAAACCACAAAGTAAGATTCTTCTGCTACCCTTTAGATGTTCTCTGTCTCTAATCTTACTAGTCAGTGTTACTGTTTGATCCCTCTGCAAGAAACATAAATGTGCTGATATCACTATTTGCAGCAGAAATAGTAAGAGATTTCTTAGCTAAATATGTGCTCCCCCGTTTTTTTCAAACTTTAATTAGCTTTTCTGTCATAGCCATCCAGACTTTCTCCAATTTGTGAAGCATAATTAAATTACATTATCCATATTTCATCTGTCCACGGAAACCCCCAGACATTAATAGAAACATTAATACTTTTCTTCAAGATTTATATGCTATCATTTTTTAAAAATCTAGAATAGGCTTCTAATAAAATTGAAATGAGTGAGAAACTCTTAAATTATTAAATTAAATTTAAGAGTTCCTCATGGAGGACTCCAATACTTGCAGCTATTTGGGTACAGAGAAGCAATGCTTCAAGATAACTTTTCTGTCTTCAAATGCCAACATCAATGGCTCTTCTCAACTTAATTTTTCTCCACTGCTGAGTTGCAGTGCTCTCCCATCCATCCCTGAGTTAGTTTTGCTGTTCCCATTATTGATTGATATCCCACTTTTGTTTCCAAGCCACTGCAGGCAAGTCACTTGAGGTGGCCTTCCAAAAACATTCGAATAAAAGGGACAATACTAATCTGGTACATTTGAGAATGACTTTCCGAAAGTCTGGAAACCAGATGAAAACAAAATCATCCGGATTTGGCAGAAAAACAATATTGCCACTGTACAAGTGGCAAGAGGCAAGTGAGGGAAGGTCTTCATCAGTGCAAACATGAGTCCACAACTGTGACTTCTCCTTTGGAAGGCTGTATGGTGATATAATGGAGCAGCATGGCAAAGAATCTTGGTAACCAAAGTAATACAATTCAAGCTACAGTTGAAACCTTTGAAGCAAGCTAGGTTTGTGTCCCTGTGTATCTTTAGATTTGAAATGATGCTTTTCTAATGCTTAAGGCAGGATGGTCAATTTAAACCTGAGGGAGTGTTGAGCAACTTAGATGGGGACCATTTTTTTTTAAACTGATAAGCTTATACAGACTAAGCAGGAATGTTACTGATGTGGCCTTGTATAGGGAGAGTGAGGAATAAAACCTGCAGCAAGATTTGAGTGATCTTTAAACCCGTAAGTATATCTACAGGGGGAAGTCAGAGCCCCAGAGAAGGAAATATTAAAAGGGCAGAAAAATATATTTTTCCTCAAAAGGATTTTTAAAAGCAGGAGCCAACTATCCCAAACAGGAGCCAGCCTGTTTACAAATGCAAATGTAAAACCATCAGAAAGTTTGTCATGACAAAGAGACTTAAAATCTGCATACCCCACCCAAACTCTAGGAGTCATTAGCCCCATCACCAGGGAAGCAGGATATGATAATAGGATTAAACCACAGATATCAAGGCCTAGAAAAACACTCAGAAATATCCTCAAAGTTCATGCCACAGGAACAGGAAACTATTCCAAACAAAAGGCTAGAGGGGGTATAAAAACCTACTACCCATGTGCTCAGCCCCCTCTCTCCTCTGCTCTTTCCTGCAAGAACCATCTTTCTGCTTCTTCAATAAACTGTAACCATCTTCCCAAAGCAGTCGCCATGTTGCTTATTTATCCCCGGCTTGGATGAACCAGGATGAAGACTTACTTCTAACAACTGTATTAATGGAGTTCAGTATTCAGTGGCCACTCCACCAGTAGTGCTGATAACAATGAGCTGGAATCATGAAAATGATTAAAAGTTATGTATCTTTTAAGAAGCGGTGCATTGTTTGCCCATTCCTAATCCCAATGAAATCCAATTAATTTGTGAGGTGGCGGTGTGTGTGTGTCACTTGAATATCACTTGAAGCCAAGATCACCAAACAAAGACTACCATATTTTGGCCACATCGTGTCAGCTAACTCACTTGGGAGTGATCAACAGAAAAAGGAGAAGGGGCCGCCCTAGTATGTATTGGCTGAACGGTATAAAGGATGACACTGGGATGACCATGGAGGATCTGAAGGAGGCAGTGTGAGGGGCATGGAAAGTGCTGATCCATAGAGCGGCTGAGGGTTGGACATGACTGAATGGCTGATGGTGATGATAGGGGGAGGGTGTATTACGAAGATTCATTTATTGCCCTGGAGGGTGCCATAGTACAGTGATAGCAAATCTATGACATATGTGTTAAAGGTGACATGCCACTACATTTAGGGTGACACACTAGTGTTCATCAACCCCAACAATTTTTCTTGAAAGCACGCCCCATTCTCGTGCAACTTTTAAAGGCTGCATAGGATGCGTGAGAATGGGAGTGTGCTCTTGTGCGGCCTCCAGACCTTCTATTGCATGGCCTCTGAAAACTGAGAACAGAGCGTGCTTTTGCATGATTTTTGGAGGCTGCAGAGGCCACAGAAGGCTGGCTCAGAAATTCTGGGAGTTGAAGTCCACGAGTCATAAAAAAGCCAAGGTTGCCTACCCCTGCCCTAGTGCAAAGTTAGAGAACCCTGGCTTAAAGAATAGTGCTTATTTTAGAGTTTGCCACTAGATGGTGACAAAAATCTGTGTGTATTTAATACTAAACAAACCAGAGGCCTACTGGATAGGATAGGCCGATAGGGCTTCAAGGTTGGCCACATACACACCCTTCTTCAGACACATAACCCAGGAATAGAAATTAAGATTTCCTCAATTAGGAATCCTCTAAATAATGAAGAACTCAGAATTTGCAATCAGCGGAGTCAAATCAAAATGTAATCTAACACACACGGAAGTCAACAGGTTAGGGAAGTCTAGTATGGGACAAAAATCATTATTTCTTGTGACAGAATCACTTCTTTCATTTTGGAGGGAGAATCCATACAGAGAGAAATACTTTTAAGCCCAAACAACTTTAAATTGTTAAGTTTGAAAAACACTGATCTACAGCATGTGGGCTACCAGTGTATATCACAGACACTCTCATTATCTGCTAGCCAGCCTTACTAATAAGAGTGTTTGGAGTTGGAGGAAATATTTAATGTAATAATTACTATTCTGATGTTTAAGTACAAAAGGCAGTAGAGCAAACTATTATTCAAAATTATAAAGTATGCAAAACTAATATAAAAAAATAAAATAAAATTGACTTATGTAATGTTTTAATAACATTTTATTTTTTAAAATAATCAGGTAGACATTAAAGATGGGATCACAAAACAATGGCATGCAGGTGGATGCAGTGGTGGGATTCAAATATGTGAACAACCGGTTCTCTGTGTGGATGCCGCTTCCGGAAATCCATTCTGGGCCTGGGCAACAAAAAATTAGCTACCAGTTCTACCGAACTGGTGCGAACTGGCTGAATCCCACCACTAGGTGGATGGGAATTATGGGACATATAGCCCAATGCAGCTTGAAAATTTCAATCAGCAACAAGAGCTCTTGTTTAAGTAGAGCATAAGAACACAGCCTTAATCTGGCCTGTGTCATCCAATAAAGGGGACTGGTTTAGAAGAACAGGACTGCCGTATAATGATTTCCCAGCCTGCTCATGTCCTTCTAATATGACTTAGTTCTTCAGATAATCTAATAGACGAACAAGAAGCAAGTGACCTACATAGCCTAAGCATAAGCAAACTTTCAGGGAAGTTGAGGCGGACAAACAAATGTCATATTTAAACAAGAATTCCATGGGCAGCAATGCTAGCCTTTGATCTGGTAAGGTTGAGCAATGTTGCTCTGGAACACCCCCCCTCCTCATTTTCTAGCCCATTTCACTTAGGTTCCAACAGGAATCTTCTCCAAGGTGCCCAAATTTCCATCGCTTTCTGCCTACTTTCAGTTTTTCTGGAGAAAAACATCCTAAGGAGAGAAAAAACGAATTATCTTTTGGCTGGCAGAATTAAGAGCTGATAGGAAGCACCTAAAGGTTGGTGAGAAATGCAACAATTGTAAATTTAAGTCACTGATGGGTTGGTTTCTTAGTACATAACTCTTTGCCAGGTCAGCTCATATACTGGTAGATGGCCTAATCCAAAGCTCTAAACTTGCTTAAGCTCTTTTGTGGCCCTCGTGTGTTGTGTGAGGTTAGTTTATAGTTCAAAGGGTTGTGCAAATTCAGAAAATGTGTTATCTCAGGAACCAACCAGGATAAACATTTTGTGGGATGCAGCTATGATATCCAACCGACTCAGATCCAAGTGCTCAGAAGCACAAGTGGAAGATGCTGTTGTGCTCACATCTGGTTTGTGGGATTTCATGGTCGGTTCAGTAGGACCATGGAAACAGAACGCTGGACTTGATGGGTGTTTCTTCCAATCAGTTTTTTTTCTGTTCACTTGCCATTTTCCAAAGACAATTTACACATAGCTTTGTCAGAAAAGAGTTCAGTGCTGGTGCTAGAGAATTCCATACACAAGAAAAGCATCAAGTTGGACTAGAAGTTCCCTCCACATCCCCCCGTAGGAACTTCAGAGCAGCAGATTTAATTGGTCCCAATACAGAATATAAAACTGAATATCAGGACAGAATTATATTTACTGTTAATTGCATAAAAATTATCACTTTTGAACATATTGTTGAAAGGACAACATACTGTGTTCAGTTCAAAGCCTTTTCAGCATTGATATTAAGTTGTAGAGTTTCCTTCCTTCCTTCCTTCCTTCCTTCCTTCCTTCCTTCCTTCCTTCCTTCCTTCCTTCCTTCCGCTCCTTTTCCCAAGATTCTAAATAGCTTATAAGCTTACAAGGTACAATCCCCCAGTAACTATCCAACTGACCAATAGGGTTAAAAGAAAATAGATAAGCACCTGATGCATTGTTATTCAATCATTCCCAAATGCCAAATTCATACAGCTCTTCTAAAAAATAACAGGGAGAGAGTGCTCTAGGGTATCTGGGTTAAAAGGGTTTTATGTTGAGTTCCTTTATTCAAGCAAAAGGGTTTAAGTTGCTCCAAAGGACATTGGCAAGGGTAAGTTGCTATGCATTGCCCCAATATTTCTCCTGGCTTTGGCATCTTTGCATTGTTACGCAGTTTGCATGTATCTACCGGATAGCTGGTATTTGGTTGAATTATTGTTGTTTTTAATTTTGGTTAATTAGCGTAGGGAAGAACAGTTGAAAACGCAGAATATAAATGGATATGTTAACCCAAATAGCGGCATTCTTTCTGTTTGATGGGGGACGTTAAAGATTGGAAGACATGAGCTGATGTCTCAGTGGTGTTCCACTTCATGTTCTGTTTAGCTTTCATCTGTGAATCTTAAAATCTGTTTTCAGTCTTGCAGCTTGAGTCTGAAATAGGCGGAAGGACATAACTGCGCCCAGGAGCAGAGCATTATCTATCCATTATCTAGTCGCTTTCTGAACAGATTCCTGTTGAAAAGTAACCTGAAGTACTAATGATCTTTTCATTAAGCTCAGGCCACTTGACCTCATTTTAGGAATGAACTGTACAAATTACATCACGTCACATAACAAATATTCCTTCCAATGAACTCATGACCTTCCTGACCTTGGCAGCCTGAGGTTCTCTTTGATCCTGTGCTTGAAATGGCGAAAGAAATACCTGATGGACAATGGAAATGTTTCTGACACATTCTAAATTCCAGGGTCATGGTAAATGTTGCTAACTGCACAGGATTGAGTTGGTGTGATAGTTCAGCCTCATATCCCAGTTTGTCTGGCTTGGCTACTTGAGGTTAGCCAACCAGTTCTTTCACATTTCAGCTGTAGTATGCCTATAGTAGCCTTTCTCAAACTCTAGGTCTTATCCTTAGCCCTGCAGGAAGCTTAGCACAGAATTTTATCTAATAAAAAGAAGCCAAGATGCAACACATCTCTCTCTCACTTGTTGTCCTCTGGATCTGTTTGATTTTCCCAGCTAATATGACTGGAATGCCTCATATTTGGGAAGACCTGCCTGTTTTATTAGCAGGACCAGGTCATTTAAGACCCTTCCTCTTCTCCAATTATGTGCAGATGTTGCTTAATTAGGGATTCTTTGGATCTAAGTAAATTAGTTTTCAAGAGTGATGCAGAAAGTTGTTGAGTGAAGGATAATGGCAGACCAGAGGAGAATAAAAACAGGAGTGAATAAGTGGGTGGGACAATAGGGTGGCCATCTGTATCTCATCAGAAAAGATCGTGACCTTCTTCATCACAGCCAGAAAAGATGCATGACCTTCCTCACAACAAACATGGACAAAAACAGTAATAAAAACACAGATTTGGACAACATTGGCATTTATTAGTTAATCACAATTTATCAGTTAAACAGAAATTATACATCAGCATAGCAGGAAAGACGGGCACAAACGACTTATGGGTCTGCTCTCGCTTCTGGAGATGGGCAAGTCAGTGATCTGCTTGCTCTCCCTTGGGCCCTTGTCTCTCCCTTGGGCCCTTGTCTTTAAACCTCAGTTGGATAGGAAATTGGTCACCTCAAGAAGTCTCCTCCTTAAGGTTAGGTAGTGTACATGGCTACACTAAGCATCTTAGACAAACAAAACCAGATGTGTTGCATGATACAGTTCAGAGTGCATATTGGGCTCTTTTAATGAGTGGCCTTCAACTTCCCCAATCATTGAGTCATTGACATAAGGATGGGAAGGGACTAGATCCTCTAGTTGCGATGCCTGGCCAGTGCAAAGAGCAGGCACAATGTGAGTGTGGGTGTTGGTGCTGCAGAAGAGAGAAAAGTGGGTGAATTATTATAATTTTGTGGATCTTTTAGATATGCCGGATAGCAGCGTGCTTAAGACAGGATTAGCTATCAGAGGAGATGTGTTGATGTCTAACCTATAGGGGTCTAATGTCTCTTCTTGCCTCCATTCAGCTACTCTTTAAGACCAGACTTATCAGTTGGATAAGAGAGGGGCCAAAGATGCCACTCAACAGAATCTCTTAGACCAGCATCTTAGCTGGAGTCTATCCCAGTTGGAGAGTATAAGGACTTGCTTATCTGGGGGTGTTGGAATGGAACCCGGATCCCTTTTTTTTATAACAAATAATGAGCCTGTGTTATTTCACAGCACTGCTATTCTAGAATAGCACTAAACCGGGCCCAGAAGGGGATGAACACAATCATGAAAAACGTGTGTACAAAACCAAAGCAAATGTTGACACATAGCAAAACCCACTACAGGTAGTCCTCGACTTATGACCACAATTGAGCCCCAAATTTCTTAGCAAGAGAGACATTTGTTAAGTTTTGCCCCATTTTACAACCCTTCTTGCCACAGTTGTTAAGTGAGTCACTGCAGCTGAAATGTTAGTAACCCGGTTGTTAAGTGAATCTGGCTTCCCCATTGGACTTTGCTTGTCAGAAGGTCGCAAAAGAGGATCTCACAACCTTGGGACACAGCAATAGTCATAAATATGAAGGAGTTCCCAAGCATCTGAATTTTGATCACATAATCATGGGGGAATGCTGGAAAGGTCGTAACTGTGAAAAATGGTCATAACTCAGATTTTTCAGTGCCATTGTAACTTTGAACTGTCACTAAACAAACTGTTGTAAATCAGGGACTACTGTAATTTAGCTCTCTGTCAGAATCTCCTTCCCATGTTAACAGTGCAATTGATGGCTGCTTTTCTCACCAGCTGGAGATGTTTGGTGGGAGGCGGATAAAATCAGGGAAATCCACCAGTCGCTCTTTGTCTCCAGTAACATTGTAAAGACAGGGTCAATTCCTAACTCAGGCAGAAAAGGGTGCCTGGTGCAGTAATTAAGATACTGGATTAAAACCAGGAGACTAGGAGTTCTGGGCCGCCCTTAGGCAAGAAAGCCAGCTGGATGACTTAGTCATTCTCTCTCAGCCCGATTTACCTCACAGGATTGCTGTTGTGGGAAAAATAGGAGGAGGGGCCATTTTGCATGCCACTTTGAGTTGCATAAAATAAAGGCAGGATATTAATAATAACAATCAAACTATCCAAGGTCCTTGGAAAGAACTCAGTAGGTGGATAAAAATACCAAACCCAGTCCAAAAATCTGGCTGACTGTGTGACCAATAATAATAATAATTGCCAGAATTGAAAAATCGTTAAATGATTCAAAGTGCAGATTGTGCAAGGAGGCAGAAGAAACAGATCATATATTCAACTCGTGCAAAATTGCATAAACTTGTTATAAACAACATAACACAGTCACCTAAATGATTCACTGGAACATGTATAGGATTTATCATGTACCAGCAATGAAAAATTGGTGGAAACATAGAGTTGAAATAGTAACCAAAAATGATCAGGTTAAAATATTGTGGGATTTCTGAATACAAAGTCTTGGCTCATAACACACCCAATTTAATTGTGGTTGAAAAGAAGAAAATGTGAATAACAATGTGGCAATACCTTGAGATAGTGGAATAGAAGATAAAGCACTGAAGAAGATCACAAAGCATCAAGATCTGAAAATTGAAGTCGAAAGATTATGGATAAACTGATTGTATAGTCCAGGGGTAGGCAACCTTGGCTCTTTTATGACTTGTGGACTTCAACTCCCAGAATTCCTGGGCCAGCCAAGCTGGCTCAGGAATTCTGGGAGTTGAAGTCCACGAGTTATAGAAGAGCCAAGGTTGCCTACCCCTGGTATAGTCCCACTGGTTAATCAGCACATTGGATGCCATACCAAAAAAATCTTGAACGGCACTTAAAAAATCTGCACATTGATAAAATTTCCTTCTGTCATTTCAGAAAGGCTAGAATGCTTGGATCCTCACATATACTGCACTGATATGTTATGACATCCCAGATTCATGGAAAGAACTCAATGTGGATGGAGGCCAACACAGTTAAAGAACTGGTAGCTGTGATTTCACATTTTCTTTTAATAATATTAATGCCAAATCCAGTCTTAACATCTGTCTGTGTGACAAACCATAATAGTAATGATGATGATGATGATGGTGATGATGATGATGATGATGATGATGATATAATGAGGGCAGTTCAAAGTTTGCTAGTGTATTTTTCTGCTATCTCCAGACCTGGAGGAAGTCACATAAATTTAATGGGGCAATGAGTAACCCGCTCTTAGTCTCAACAACCTTAACTGTAATCTAAAACCTAATACAACTTAATGACATTAATAGCACAGTCTTATTTAAAATAACTTAAAAGCAAATGCTAGTAAGCTCAGTGGACCTTTTCCATGATGATGTGGGTATTTGTCTCTTCCTCTGTACTTTGGTCATCCTTTAAGGCATGGAATCTACATTCAACGAGAATTTGAAAGTTTGTTTGCTATTTTGTGGCATTCTAGTTGAATGTAATACAGATTTGTTTATTTGAGGTATTGGTATCCCACCTCTCATGCAAGAGCACAGCATGCTGTCCATAGCACTGGGCCATCCCTGTGAGGCAGCTATGACTGAGAATGATTGTCGTCCCCTCATGCCAGAAATGAGGATTCTGACTGTGGGATTTGGAATATTCAGAAGTATAATTTTCTTGTACAGGAAGGAGATTGTGGATGGAGTGGGGAAAGGGGCCCATGACAACCACACAAAAGTACACACACTTCCGAGGACTAGCACTTGATCAAGAGAGATTTGTCCTGTTTTTTTTAGCAGGCACTTATATAATACTTAATATGCAAATGTTGGTCAGGCTCAGCATCATGTGGGTAGGTTTCTCTGCGGACTCCAGGTGTCTTGTCTTTTGCCTTGCAGGACAAGCCAAAATAGCCATGGAAGACCAGTGGAAGGAAAGAGGCTTCTTGGCACCAGTGAAAGTGACCAATAGGAATTGGGCCAATTTCAATTTCTTGTCCCCATTGGCAATAATGCATTGTAGATTATTCACAAAGCGAGATTTGTGTCAGGAGAAGAAGGAAATCCCTCAAACTAGAACCACTAAAGATGAAGTAAAATTGCTTCTACAGCAGGCTGGCGATGAGATAAAGGAAATGTCCTAAGGAGCTGTCCTTTAAGAAAGGTTAGTGAATCAACTTTGCCTCTTGATTAGAGGGATGTGAGGATGACCCCAGAGAAAGATAAGGGCTGATTTATCCATGTAAAAATGATTAGATAGATAGATAGATAGACAGACAGACAGGTTTCTCAATAGTGAGAAAGTTGAAATACAGCAATTTTTATAGTGGCAATGTTAAAAATGAATATATATGGGGTCAGGAAACAGCATTTTTTAAATATGAATGAGGCAGCTCCAATTTTATGGTTGTTTGTGTCTTTAAATGATTGTAAACTGCCCAGAGTTGCCTCTCGTAAGATGGTCGGCCAATAAATTTAATAAAGAAACAAACAAATATTCCCATTAGATTATGGAAGTGTGCATATTTCAATTTTTCTTGTATTTTATAGCATTCTCCTCTTTTCCTCACCCTTAGTGTTTTATTCTTTTATGGTGGTTTTACTGCAGGGGGCAGCACGTTCTCTTTGACATCCAGGCAGATCATGACCAAAAGTTTGGACTGTTTTAATGGAGTGGGTGTTGAAAGTTTCAAGTTGTGGCATTGGCATCCTGTAACCCTTTTTGCCCTTTAACCTTTTTTTCCCAAACCAAGAAACCCTACTCCACTTTGGGGGTCAGTGTATATGTGGGGGTAGGGATGAAACAGGCTCTGTAGAATTTTGCAAGAAAAGCACTATTTTACCTCATAACTCAAAACTGTCAGAATAAAAAAGTGATGTGCCACGGTGGCTGGGAGTCTCTGGAGCCACACATGGGGACTGGAAGACCATATGGTCTCCAGATGTGATGCAATGTAGTAAGGAGGTGGATTGCCAGGAGGGAGGGGTTGCATTCCAGAGGAGTAAGAGGCAATTCAGTCCAGCTATGTGTAAGAGAAAGACAGCATCTCCCTCATAGTTCACAGAATATGCTATAAATGCAGATAATAGAGTCTTTAGTCTGGCGAGATTTTGTCTATAGGTGTTAAAACAATAAAGAACTTAGCTTGGAAGAATCACCAGATGCCATTCTTTGTTTTGGGCCTTATAACAGGCCCAGTCCTAGGTTTATAATATACAATACTTTGCTCCCTTCCCAGAACAAGTGAGGTTAGAACTTGAGAGTTGGAGACTAAAAAACTATCCCTGACTCAGATTCTTCATCACACAAGGTCCCCTTCTGCCTGTCTCCTTTTTTTGCCAGCTATCTTCTTCATGTCATAAAGTCCAGGAGAAAGTAGTCTAGAATTCGGGGAATATACACAACATCACACTGTGTATCTTTTGGTTCACAGATATGTTTGGAATGGAGTGAATGCAATTTTGGGATCAAAGGAAATAGCTCCTAGTTAACAGCTTTTGTCACCATTTCCTTTGGAGCCCATCCCAACACTACATTCTCATGGGGTTAAGCTGAATGATATCTGTTGCTGACTTGGATGGGCTCCAGTGACAAAATGATTCCTCCACATGTGGACTGCTGAGATGCCTCTAGAACATACTGGATGTGCCAAACAGAAAACAGAAGGGGCTTTACATTTCATATTACTTATTGAGAAGTAGCTAAACCATTTAAGCTGTCAGGTATGAGATTGTGGAGGAAGATCGTAGCTCAATGGTAGAGTACCTATTCTGCATGTAGAAGATATTAAGTTCAATTCCAAGAACCTCTGATACCATGGAGAGTTGCTACTAATCACTGTCAAGAAGACTAACTAATCAAACTGACTTATTACAAAACAGGTTTCTCAGTTCCTGAGTTCAGAGATCCCTGTTTTCTCTGAAATGCACCCACATACATTGGTTTCCAACAATCCATGTTTGCTGGCATCAACATGCAAGCAGATTGAGAGGAAACCCAGGATAGAGAGAAGATTTAGACTAAACATCTCAGATAATCACTCTTGACACCAATGCATTGAAAATTCTATGACCCTGTGGCAGAAATTATCTGCTGGCAGGAAATGTTGACATATATATTTGAAAGAGTGAATACCTGAGAAGAGCCGCAAGGCCTAGCTAGTTAAATCAAGCAATATCAGGAGCAGTTATTTATTGACATAATATATCTGCCAGCAGTTTACATGACTTATTCATTTTGGCAGCAGGCCCACAATGACAGCTGAGATGGCTGCAATCATTGTGGAGCTTTTGAAAAACTTAACAGGCAGGGCCGAGACGTACATAAAAATGGAGAACCTTAAAGAAGAAAAAGAAATATTCCTTTCTGCCCAGCAAGATATACCAATCCAAAATATTTCAGGATATTACGCCAGCCACACAACAGCAGCAAGTTCAAGGGATCGCATAATAAACCCTGATTGTAGCATATTGTTGGCACTGGCAGGGATTTCCCCTCCACTTGATGATTCAAGGAGGAGACAGATATCCTTCAGGGAGCTACACAGAAGGTCCCTGCAAGCTCTTGATTTCCTGGAGCTTCACCTTCAGCACAGTGCAGACAATCGCTGCTTCTCCAGATCATATTTGCAGAAAGCAAATCAGATCCAAAGAGGTCTGTCTGCATTCTCTTCAGACTTACATGGAGAAATAGCAGAGGAATAATTTTGTTTGAACAGGTGTTATGGGTTTGAGGGCTAAATTGAGATGATCCTATTGCAACTTTCCCCAATGGAGACTATCTCCAAACGGTAGTGAAAGAGCTGGTACATTCTGGGAATGGAAGTTCACACATTCGGTTATGGAGGGAACCAAACTGGGCATTCTTTTTAGTTCTGTAATTTAGCTCCCCTCAGTCCAATCCAGAAGATTTATGGGCAGTAGGATCCTGATGAGAAGATAGAAATAATGGGAAGAGGTAATACATAGTTCTTCCTTCCATTTGACCAGAGATGGAGATGTAGGTGACATAACACAATGCACAAACCAGAAGATCAGACAGTGTTCAAGATGAATCAGAAAATGAAGTAGGGAGCTGCTGAGTCTTGGATATTGGATGGAAAGAAGCAAGTGCCTTATTCTGATTCCTGTGCAACTCAGGTTTCTCAGATAGTGACCGATGCTGAGTGAATCAATCATCTCTAGCTAGAGAAAAGTTCCCTGAGGATGGGGGCTCCAGAATGAGTCTGAAAGCTCGGAAGACAAAATCTCTGGTCCTGGTGACTGACCCAGATTGGATCCTGCAAACATTATCCTGGGACACGTATATTTGCCTTCGTTCATTGATGTTAAATTTTTAAAATTAAAGTGATATTTAAATTATGGAAATACAGTATTTCTGTTAAAATGTGTGCAATCAGAAAAAAAAAATTCTGAGGGTGATGATAATTCCCATAAAATAACTTCTAACAGTAATAATTGATAGAAACCAGATAAGGACAGGTTGGGTAACGTGAATTCCGGACAGACCAAAAATATTCTAATGCTTAATCTCCGTTTTCCATTCCAGCATAAAATCATATCACTAATATTGACTCATCTCTATTGCTTGTTTCCAATACAGGAAGTGGTGAAGTGTTAATGCTGTGAACCTTCACCTTATACTCAGCCTTTATGTATATGTAAATAAACCACGTATCATGGAAATGCCATAAACCTCAATGATGTGCTCCTAACAAAAATCATTCCTGAGTCCATGTTGTGAGAAGTGGGATGCATGCACAAAGCGCTACCTTTCCCAAAACAGTGGCTTTTCATTCTTTTTTTAACGTGCAACAAATTGAGGCCTCTTTGTATTTTAATGGGTTGCAGCAGGAACCAAATGATGCCTAACTTAATCTGGCTTCAAGACATATGGAAGCTTTTGACTTGCTTTTGATACAATCTCAGAAAAGAATAACTATAATGGCATAAAAAGGAGAGATAGGAAAACAGTTGAAAATGTTTGGATTTGGATTTATAAACTGCTAAATATAACTTCAGTAGGTTTTGTTCGTAAAATTATTGATAGTAACTTTTGTAGGTGAGCGTATTCCTTAGAATAGAATAGAGCTGGAAGGGACCTTGGAGGTCTTCTAGTCCAGCCTCCTGCTTGAGCAGGAGAACCTATACCATTTCAGACAAGTGACTGTCTAGTCTCTTCTTAAAACTCTCCAGTAATGGAACGCCCATAATTTCCGAAGGCAAGTTGTTCCATTGGTTGATTGTCCTCACTGTCAGGAAGTTTCTCCTTTAATTCCAGGTTGCTTCTCTCTTTGATCAGTTTCCAACCATTGATTCTCGTCCTTCCCTCTGGTGCTTTGGAGAATAGTTTGGCACCCCCTTCTTTGTGGCAGCCCCTCAAATACTGGAATACTGCTATCAAGTCGCCCCTGTTTCTTCTTTTCTTTAGAGTAGCCAAACCCAAGTCCCGCAGCCGTTCTTCATATGTTTTAGTCTCCAGGCCTTTGATAATTTTAGTTGCTCTTTTCTGAACTTTTTCCAAGGTCTCAACATCTTTTTTGTAGTAAGGTGACCAGAACTGGTTGCAGTATTCCAGGTGTGGTCTTACTAGGGTTTTATAAAGCGGTACTAACAGTGCTTTTTTTGTTTTGTTTTTTTAAAAAAGGTGTCGGAACTCACACATGTCATACAACCCACCTTGCCTATCCTACAAGGTTCCATCCAAAAACGGTGCCGGAACTCTGTTCTGGGCGTTCTATGACAAAAAAAACAAACCCTGGGTACTAATATTTTGCGTGATCTTGATTCTATGGCTCTGTTTATACAACCCAGGATTGTATTAGCTTTTTTTGGCTGCTGATGCACACTGCTGGCTCAGAGTCAAGTGATCGTCCACTAGGACTCCAAGGTCCCTCTCACAGTTGCTATTTTTGAGCCAGGTCTTGCCTAATCTATATTTGAACCTTTGATTTTTCCTGCCTAAATGTAAAGCTTGCTTTTCTCCACATCAAAACTCATTTTGTTGGATAGGGCCCATTGTTCAAGTCTGTCAAGATCATGTTGGATCCATTGTAATTTTGAATGGTCACTAAATGAATGGTTGTAAGTACTTGTAGTGGACTTTGGATGATGAAGTCACCATGGAAGGGCTGGGGATTTGCAGTGGCAATGAAGATATGAATCTCCCCATTGAACGGAATACTGTTGCAATGCACAAGTTCATGGAGATTGATTACTAAGCTGGAGGAAGGTATTTTCTACTCCGTCTTCACCCAAGGCATTGACCTGATGAACTTATTAAAAAATGCTGAGCCTAAGCAGCTGTGGGAAAGCCTCAGCTCTGTACCATATCTACGCTGTCACAGGCCCTATTTTCAACTATTGTCAATATTTTTCTCCCTTCTTGATCCTCTAGTCAAGAACAATTGTCTCTCTTTCTCTGGGGTCAACGCCTATCCCTTAGTTATTAGGGCTTTGAATATAGATGCATAATATAGACCTTATTTCTCCTTTTTTATTTTTTCCCACATTCGGTATACACATTTGGTATACGAATGTAAACACCTTGTGGGATCAGACCAGCACTGTCTTTCCAACACGGCAGACAAATCGTCATGAAAAGTTCATCAGCAGCAGCTGCCCAAAACAGGATGTGAGTATACGGTTTCTGGTAGCAGACACAATAGACAGCCAACTGGTAATTAATGAAATATAGTTTTCCAGAGTAAATTCTATCCAGATCAGTGGGCCTTGTTTCCTGGCAATGTCAGCCATGACTATGCTGGCTGGGGAATTCTGAGACTTGACGCATCTGGAAGAGGTTTGGCTTGAGGAATCTGATCTAATTAACAACTTCTTTAATAACTCAAAATCTCATGTAGTTGGCACCAAACACCTGAGGTAAACCTGAATTAAATGGATATGAGATGTACAATTTCCTAGTCAGAGGCTGTGAAGCATAAAATGAGCCTCTTATAGCTTGTCCCTGTAGAAACTGGAAATCTTATGATAGGGTGAAACTCACCTTTTTGGAGATACTTTCCCTCTGCAGTTTTTCTCACCGTGGCCTGGACCAACCAGACATCATGAGAATTACCTCCTGGAAACCAGGAGTAGAGCAGCATCCCATTTGGATGTCACAATCCTTCTCCCTTTGAGGGATGCCTTTAGGTTTATCGCATATCAAAACAATACCAATTCTATTATGTGGGTTTCATAAATGGAATAAAAACTGATTCACCAAATGGCTTTTTAAAAATATTTATCTCTTCTCTTCTCTTCTCTTCTCTTCTCTTCTCTTCTCTTCTCTCCTCTCCTCTCCTCTCCTCTCTTCTCTTCTCTTCTCTTCTCTTCTCGGCAGTTTACAGTCATAAAAATATAATACATATAGTGATATGCAATATTGCTCTAAAACTAAAAAAATCTAAAATTTCACAACAAATCATTCTAGATATTTGCAATTTAAGTGTAATTAATTCCATTGTTAGTCACAGTAGTAAGTTCTGAGATGAACCTAATATAAGTCTGGTTTGAGTGGCTTAGTTTGTTAGACAGTGGTCTTGGCCGCTGTACTCTGATTATTTTCATTTTGGTCTTTGCTTCATTTTTAGAATTGTTATTGTTTTTGTAGCTTGTTGTCAGCTGCCCAGAGTTCATGTGTAAGATGAGCAGCCACAAATGTTTCTAAAATAAGTAAATGATTTTTTTTCATTGTAAAAAGAGGAAGAATCTTATGATAATATTTTAAAAAACCTACCTAGCAATAACGGTTAATGTTTAAAATTTTCTCAAAGCATATTCTGGATAGAAATTTGATTTCAAGAGCAAAACCCATGAAGAAAATATAGAAAGGACATTTTTATTACATTACTCTCGTCATTAAATCGTATATCTGGGATTCAGATTTTAATAATGAATACTAAGATATATTGATCGAGATGACTTTATTCAAGTTAACATCTGAGAGGTTCCCATCTGTGCCATAAACTAAGTTCTTTTCCTTTTATTCTGATGTCTATAATCAGAAGTAGAGAACCATTGGATGGTTAGTGGTTTCCCTTCAGTCCCAGCCCCATCAGAAGTGTTCTTTGTACATGACTATGACTGCAGGGTTAACTGGGCGAAGTCTTCAAAGAGCTGGATTGAGTCTCCCTATGGATACAGCTGCTTTAATGTTTTCAGGAGTGTTTTGTTCACAGCAATGTACTTTGTGGACCATCTCTCCTGAATGCTTTACACCAGTGGTTCTTAACCTTTTTGAACGAATCGCCTCCTTGAGCCAATGAGAAAGTTGTCATCGCCCCCCTCCCCCAACATAACCTCTCAGTCACAACATAGGAAATAATTCTTCAATTTATGCAAACACTTTTTTTGTTTTCTTTAAAATTGTCATCAGGACATATCGATGCAAATAATTTATTTCCAGTCTTTTTCCCATATCTCAACTGTGTGAAAAATTTTGGTGCCACCCATCACATTTAATGATTGAATTACAAGTGAAATTTAAGACGCAAAAAGAAATACAAAAAGGGCATAAGAACAAACCGCAATGCAGGAACTAAGAATTTCAAGACAAAAACTCTGAAACTAAATTAAGATTCGAGGAAAGTATATATAGTCACGCACACTGTAAAAAGTATTAAAAAGACACAAAGAAAATATAATATCGAACTGGAGTGCACGCTAAAAAAGTACAATACAAAGAGACACACAAAATGTTTTACAGAGCACAACAAACATTCCAAAACGAATCCGAAAACTCAAACTGGAACGTGAAATCCAATGCAAGCTAATACAACGATAAAAGCTCAATTATTAACAAAAAAAATGTATGTACACAAAAAGCAAAAAAAAAAGAACATCAATGGCTGCCTTGTGCTTGGTGAGCTGATGCCAATTTCTTGATGTCTGGAACCATTTTTGTTAATCGCATTCTTAAATCACTGCACTCAGAGATCTTCAACATTACAGCTGACATTACAGCTGACGTCACAGGGGACAGCCACTCAGCATGCGATGTTTCGAAAGAAGCGCTCCCCCCTCCATCACTGCCCATTCTGGCCAATGGCGCGCCACTGTATGGGTAGAGGCTGCTGCTCAATGCGCATGAAGATAAGCGATGCATATTCACATATGTATGGCGTTCTGTACTGAAGCTAGCTGGAGAAACATTTGAAAACACAATTCAATCCATTAATAGCGAGCGATCTGATGTTTTTGTATGACAGATATACAGCGATTCACTGTACGAAAAAGTCTCAAAAGTGTCCCCAAAACCTCTCGCTCCATCGCCCCCATATCGCCCCCTTTTTGTTCCTTCGCCCCCGCATCGCCCCTTTCGTTCCTGGGGGGCGATATCACCCAGGTTAAGAACCACTGCTTTACACTATCCTGGTACAAATTTGGAAAATAAACCTTCCTGTGAATTTCAAAATTCATCAAATGTTGTGCCTCTACTTTTTTGATTGTGCTGTCATGCTTGTGCATTTCAATTTCAATCTAGACCAACAGTGTGAAAAGTCAGAGTCCTATCCTGCACAATGCGTTGATACAGCAGATAGGCCCTGTCTTTTGAAAGAAATAACTCTGCATTATTAAATAAAGCAGATGATTAAAGTTTTGCTACCCAACAAGTGTTGCATGACCAATTCTGTTTTAACCTAAAGTAACCTGGATTAAATTCCTTCTGGAAGTGTTCCCCAAATGTATAAACTTTATTATTTATCAGAGAATCAGTCTAAAGGTACTGTATATAGCAACAGCGTTTAGTTGTGAGAAAAATAACAGTGATGAAAACATGGTTGGATGTTTTTTTACACATGCTTTATATAGTTATATTGGACTTTGAGGGAATAATAAACACATTTTTGCTCTTGTTAAGGCATTGCCCAAAACACAATAACCCCAGATTGTTGAGTCTACATCACACTATAAACATTACCCTATTAGCAAACAATACATTGAATAACTGTCTTTTGAGTGACCTTCAAAAAGTAACACAATAGCTCAGATTACTTATTATCATTGTGTGACTTTTTCTCCTCATCACCGCCATCCAAACCAGGAGGCACTGTGTAAATTTGTGGATGTCGCCGTGGCAAAGTTAAGAACAAGGACAAAAACAACCAATGCTGATATTAAAGAATCTACTAAATTTCTATTTCTGCACTATGGCCCTGTAGCTCTGACATTTTACTCAAAGTGATCTGGCTGACAATTCTTTTGGAAAATTTAATCTTAGCCAGAATTTCCTTCGTTAGTCAATCTTTTCTTTTGCTTTGTATGATGGTATATTGCATGGTATTAACAGCTTGAAGCATCCTGCCTCCTATTATATAAGACACTTTGAGCAAAAATGCAAAGTCCAGTGGTTTTCAGGGAGTACTGGAATAACAACTCTGAACCCCATACGTAAAGACCCCATACTTTCAACTATAATTCAGTATTAAAATAATCAAAGGGATTACATACCTCCAATTATATAGATTACCGGTATATACCTTCAGAATTATTGCAGTATTTATAGTTTCTCTCAGTCTCATTTACTGAGCAATTGAATTCTCCCTTTTCCTCATCCCACTTTAAATACTAGATCTGTTTAGCTCCTTCATGCCTCTGATAAAGTGAGCTATACATCACTTATATCGTTTAATAAAATGTAATTGAAAAGATACTACGAGACTCCTGATTTTTGTCTACCTTCTGATCATCTTAAAAAGGACATATGTTTCTCTGATTTCATGTGGATTTATAGCTTACAGATTTGCCGGCACCCTTCAGCCCATGCAGGGCTTTTTTTCTCATAGAACGCCCAGAATGGAGTTCCGGCACCTTTTTTGGATGGAACCTTGTAGGGCAGGCAAGGCAAGTTGTATGACGTGTGTGAGTTCCGGCACCTTTTTTTTTTTTTTTTTTTTTTTTTAGAAAAAAAGCACTGAGCCCATGTATTTGAGCCCCTGCCCTCTGGGTCCTAAAGGTCATTTTGCAAAGCAGAAAAGTTTCATGTTCTGCCTGGGTTTGCTTGAGCGTGCTTTGGGATAAACTGGAACTGGCAGATATGATTTCAGAACCATGGAACCACATCTTTCAAAGTTCTTGGAGCACCGGAGAACTAACTAAGGACTGGAAAAGAGCTGATGTGGTTCCCATCTTCAAAAAAACCGTCTGTGTTCCAAGTCTGTTATTCTATGATTGAAAACGTATATAGTGAGCACTGTGCTGTAATTAATTCCAGTGTTCTTGCATTGATCCTAAGGGAGGTTATGTTAAATTCATTGCTTTGGGTGTTGATGAGGAAGGAAGATGTTTGCCTTGCCACAAACTTGATGGTCATTTTAGGCATCAAAGGAGCACAGGCTACAGTCCCAGGGCAAGATGAGGTCACCAAATCTTATGCATTAGCCCCAGAAACCTCCCAATTTTTTTACATGTTGTAATTTTTTAATGCAGAGGTAAATATTTGCTCCTTCTACCCTGCCTAGACTTCAGGGAGAGAGGTCAGCAAGTTGCCTCTGTTGTCAAGTCTCTCCTTTGGAACTGCATTACCCCATCCCAGAGATCAGACAACCTTTAAGCAGGGTCTAAAAGACCTGGTTCTTCCCTCAGGCATTGGGTCAAATGCTTACATGAGCCCATCAAATACTGTGCATTTCAATTTTGATTGCCCCCAGTGCAGCGTGTTTTTATGGATGTGTTACAGATTTTTGATTTTTGTTCATTGCAATATTTATATTTTTAATCTTTTACAAGCTGCCAAAGAGTGGTGCAATAGATGCAAGAAGCCCTTAAAACTTTAAAAGATCAAACAAAACTCGCTGTTTCCCCTCCATCTGCTACTACCAGGAGTTTGGTGAGGGTGTCTACAAGAGACAAAATTGGGGCCAAAGAGTTGCATTTGGAACCCCAGCAAGGTATTATCCATCCTTGTGTCAAAGGGATAAAAACAACAAAATATATAATAATATTTAAAAAAAAACGTAAATCCACTGAATGCAAATATCAGAACCACCATTTCTTTTAATTGTTTGATATTTTTTGCAAATTGACTTTTAGCTTGGGGGAGCAAATATACTTTATTTGTTGTTTTTTTAAGGCTATATTATTTTTTATAAACAATAGCATGAGAAAGAGTACGGTGATGGACTGCTTTAGGGCAGGGCTTTTCAACCAGTGGTACGGGTACCACCTATGGTACATTGGCACCTGGCAAGTGGTACACGACCATCCTAGAAAAGTGGTAGCGGGGGAGGGGAATGAGCTGAACCGGTGGCAGCACCGCACAAGCCTGAGCGAGAGATGGCTGGAGCTGGAGGGCTGTCAGGGCTCAGCGGAAGTGCCAGGATCAGCGCTTCTTTGGGACTGTCAGGGCTCAGTGGAAGCGCCAGGATCAGTGCCAGGCTCCAGCTGGAACTCGGCGCTAATCCTGGCGCTACTGCTGAGCCCAGAAAAAGCACCAATCAGCTGGAATGTTGCAGCATCTCCAGGGTCTTGTGATTTACATTCAGATGCTTGGCAACTGATTCATATTTATGACGGTCACAGTGTCCCAGGGTCATGTGAAGTGACCAAAACCTGCTGCAACCATCCAGCAGACGGGGGGAATAAAAACCAAACACCCCCCCACCCCACCCCCGCTGCCAATCCTCAACAGAAATGCTCACAACAATGAAAACCTCGGACAGGAGGAAGAGCACTGCCGGGTGGACAGGCAGGTGTCTTGCTCAGCTGTGGCTTGGGGGGCACTTTTTCAGTGCCATTGTAACTTCGAACAGTCACTAAGCGAACTCTTGTAAGTCGAGGACTACCTTACTTTATCACTTTTTTTCCTTTTTTGGGGAGGTCATCAAGTTTTTGACACCTTGCTAGGCGACTGGTGGTACTCGGATGTTGCCATATCCTAAAAATGGTACAATGGGTGAAAAGGTTGAAAAGCCCTGCTTTAGGGAGTCCACAGCTTTCCTTTGTCTCTTTTTTTTCCTCCTTTTTCTTTCTGGAAAGACAGCAGGTTCTGATGAAGGGGAAGAATAAGACGGCAACTCAGTCTGGCCTTTGCTGATGTCGTAAGAGCAAAGGAAGGAATTTTCCTCTAGTTTTGATAAACTGTTGGGCCGGTGGGTTTTTCCTATGGCAGTCAACCTGCCCCAGGTGGCCCCTGTGCTTCAGGCAATTCAAGGGTAGTTAGAGCAGTTGGCTTCCCTTCACTCATTACAGCAGAAATTGAGTAATGAGAGTTCAGAGTCCTGGGCCATTCAGGAATGTTTGCTTTCCCTGCAGCAGTTGCACACTTGCCGCAATGACACCGAAGAAAGCAGGACAGCTTGAGTGCACATGGCAGGAATCTCTGAGCAAATCAGAACAAGCAGAGATTAATTTACATTTGGAGCACTGTTCCATGCAGTGGAGACAGTGGGAAGTTCTGGTTTTTACCCAGCATAGGCCAGCCTTGCCTTTTTATTGTTTTGCAAGATGCTCAGGAAGGGACAGGCAGACCAGTCTGGAACCAGAGTTGTTGTTGTTTTTTTGCAACTAGAGTGGGCAGATTTCAAGGAATTGGAATTCTGGGGTTGAGGCAGGGGTAGATGATGATGGGACTGCTTGTCGTGTTCTTTTGGAGTCTTTTAAAGGATGTGAATAGCAGAACATCTGAAGAAGGTGAGGCCTGACACCCGATCATTTACTTCACACTCCTTCTGGCTGATTAAGTTGGCCAAGGGAGAGAACTGACTCATGGTTCAAGACAATTATTAATGCTTCTTTGCAGGAGGAGTAAGTCCTTAGTTGCTCCAAGAAAGCCATGTTAAATCTTGCACTAAAACCAGGAAGCCATCTGGGATATTAAGCCGATCTCAAATGTTCTACTTCTGGGTTAGCTAATTGAGAAGATGGTGGCTTTGTAATTCCAGAACTATTTGGAGGATATTTATAATCAGGGCCTCCTTCAGTTGGGCTTTGGGCAGGACATAAGACCAAGGTTACTCTGGTCATTTCTGTGAATGACAAACCAGCAACTGGATGGGAAGAGTGGTGGCCTTGATATTTCTCTGCAACCTCTCAGCAGTTCTTCATAGCATTCATTATGGTATCCTTCTGGACCACCATCTGGCCTTGAGCACAGTTAGGCAGCAGTTCTGTTCCTTCCAGTTAAACTGTAACCAGAATATGGAGGTGCAGGAATATTGTTTTTTAGGCTTTGGGGTTATGGTATCTGTTGTGTCCTGAGCCTGCTGGAGTAGTGAGCAGGCTCAGAAATGTTACAAATGGTCCCGGGCAAACCAAAAGCTGCCCGGGACCAGACTGGTTGGCGCCATCCTTGTGCGCATGTGCAAGGTGCGAAAACAGCCAGTTCCTATTGGTTAACACTGTCCGGGTTTAGGGCCCTATAAAAGGCCTGCGTGCCTTTTACTGCTTGCTTGGTTGTAGGAGAAGATCAATAAAGAGATTACTTGTTCACCATGTGTCTTCGTCAATTGCTAACGAACGGAATACACAACAGTATCCTACCAGATTCCATTTGGGTCTGGTATTTTATATCTGTGTCACTAGGTGAGATCCTCTGGTCCTTATGTGATGAGATGCATCCATATGCTGATGCCATCCATGAGCGGATTTGAAGCACCTACTAGCAAACTCCAAGAAAGTAGTCAAATCTTTGGATTCCTTCCTGTGTTGTTAAAAGGACTGGATAGGGATGAGGAGGATGAAGAAGCTGAAAATAAAGTGAGTCAGGACAGAGATTATATTGGTCAGAACTAAACTAGGCTCTAAAAAATGAGTTACTCTAGTTCAGACATGTCAAACTCGCGACGTCATGTGACGTTGCGCAACGTATCGAAGCTTTTTCCCCATTGCCGGCAATGGGGTGGGTGCGGTTTCCTGGTGACGCGTCCGGCCCACGGGCCAGCAGTTTGATACCCCTCCTCTAGATGGAATTGTCCAGTCCTCCCCTTCTGAAAGGGTAGCCCACTTTCTTTTTTTCTTAATATTAAAGCAAAGGGAATTGAGAAAAAAAATTTCCAGCTGTACTGTGAGATTTTGGCCATACATTATGCCCGTGCTGAAAATCCTGTATTGGCCTTAAGGCTGGCAAGAGAAATGCTTTGGGCAATTCTCAAACAAGTACAGTAAATCTTAGATTTTACAGTTCTGATCCCTGTTCAGTGGATCTTAAATGCAATGGACAAGATCTGATTTGGTAGCATTTCTCCCAAATAACAGAGAAATCCATTGTTTAGATCAGAGGACCCCAAACATTTGGGCACCAGGGACCAGTTCCATGGAGAGAGGTTTTTCCGTGGACCGGAGGGTACGTGGTTTTGTGTGCTGCCTGCATCCTGCAGATGGGGCTTTGCTTGTTTGTGCTGGCATGCCACGGCCCGGTACTGGTCCACGGACCGGGGGTTGGGGACCCCTGGTTTAGGTGATCAGTTTTGACAACATATATAAATAAGATATATAATTATGCATAAATTATGTAAATTATGCACAAATTTGGATTTCATAGACATTTGAAATTTACTCCTTCAAATAGTCTATTATATTGAGGTTTAATGTATTTTACCTTTACAAATTATTCAAATTTTGTCATCAGAGTAGATTATTGCATGGATATAGGAGACTCTAAACATATAGAAGACAAGACAGAAGCCCCAAAGATGGTTGAACTGTGGCTGGTTGAAACTACTAAGATCCATATCCCTGGTGCAGGCTACAGTACTGCTTCCTACAGTAGGGGAGTAAGGACCATTGGGAGATTACTGTCATGGTTCCGATAGATGAGATCAGTAAAAGCAGAACTCCAAGGCAAGAGGTTTCCTTAAAGAATATGTTTATTGGCTACAAAGTATCGGCACAGTCAAAGGTGAAACCAAATCTGGAGTTCCCTTCAAAGAGTTACAATGCTACAAAGTTGAACTTCCCACCCCAGCACCATGTAATCAACTACGTTCCCCAATAGAATACTTTGGCGGGCTTTCTAATGGAAGGCTCAGCCCGCCAAAGTCAGGCAGCAATGACCTTGGTTCCCATTGCTGCCTGACAATTTATTGTTTAGTCTAATGTTAAAACCACCCCTCCCCCCTCCCAGTACTGTGGCAACTGAAAACGAAGCAAAAGTGGCTTCAGCCAAGATAGTTGCAGAGTTGCACTCTTTGTACTCTTGAATGACAGCACAATAAGCAAGAGAAAGAGAGAGAGAGAGAGAGAGAGAGAGAGAGAGAGAGAGAGAGAGAGAGAGAGAGAGAGAGAGAGAGAGAGAGAGAGAGAGAGAGAGAGAGAGAGAAATCAACCTGACTCTAATCCACAGCCGAGAGAAGGGTTGGCTGCACACTTTGCTTGCCTTCCAAGTACTCTTTCCAAAAAGAGCTGGTTTGATTGCCATCATCCTAGGAATACCGAGTCACACATGACATTCACCTGTGATCACAGAACTATATAGAGCTGGATCGTTTGACCAGTTTGAAAAGGATGCATGTTTGTGTGCATTATCAGAAACTATTAAAGACATCTTTAAAAAAAACTATTTTTTGTACCAAGCATCAAAGCATATAAAATGTCCTAATAAAGCTATTGCTAATTCTTTACCTGCTATGCAAGTAAGACGAAAGACCCAAAGATCAATGTGGAGAGAACACTGAAAATGCTGGCTTGCACAGCTTCAGCTTTGCTCAGCACTCAGAAGACTAGACTGATGGAGTTGAGTGAAAAGGAGAATCGACGTCAAAGAAATATATGAAATGACTGTGAAGCAAAGGAAGGTAAAGAGTAAAACCTCCAGAGCTGACTAGACATGAGAAGGTCTAAGAACAGATGCAAGTTAGAGCAACACTGGAGGGCCAACTAAGCTGTGGCATGATTTGCAGTACTCATTTGGGGAAAGAGAGCTAGGCAAAGAGCAACTGGGCGGTGGTGGTGGTGGTGGTGAAGAAGATCTTAGTCAGACAACCACAGATAAAATGAACAAATAAAGTCTCCCATAAGCAGTTTTGTGGAAACTGTGAACAAGGTGAAGCTAAAAACAGAAATTGGACTCATCAGCTTGACGCGCTACACATTCTAAAGTTCACTTCATGAGGATGCATGAGCACGCAGGTTATCCCCGTAACGTGCACAGCTCTGTAACTGAGGTTTGCAATTGATTGTGTCACATCCAGATATGAAATAGCCTCTGTCTTGAAATCAGACTGGAAAACCAAAGTGTGATTTCACGAGGTGCATCTCTACAAGATGGTGAGTTGCTCCGTAGCCTCAGATTGCTTTCCAGCATTTTGATTGTGCCTTTAATCAACCTTTCATGATCGGCTATCCTCTAGCTGGGTCAGAAATGCAGCTCCCAGAATTCCCAACCAGGATGGACAGTGTATCAGAAAGATACAAAGTTTGGGGAAAGACCAGCTTGAAAGAACTTCTAAAGAGAGCAGGAGGACGGGGATGAAGGTTTTGCAACAGGAGACCCTTGTCAGGGGGTGGTGTTTTGTCATGGCTGGGAGTGAGAGACACGCCTGGCTAGCTGAGACATGCCTGGCTGAGATTTGCTCCATTGGGAGAAAATGAGCATGTTTATTTTTATCCCTTATGTGGCTTAAGCCAATTATTCTGGTCCTCAGCTGGTGCAAACTTCTTCATTTTCTCCTGAGAGTGCATTTGACTTAGCTGCGGTTAGACACAGTCTCTTCAATGACCCACAGATTTTCTTGTTGATTCTGCTTTCTTAACCACCACTTCATCTCGATGGTCAGCGTAGCAACTTCTGGTTTGTTTGCTTTTAAGGAAATAAAAGTAGAAACTTCGGAGAGAGCAATTTGGGGGGGAATTAGTTAAGCAGTGTCAACATGTAGACTGTTTTAGACAAGTACAGATAGTCCTCCACTTACAACAGTTTGTTGAGTGACCCATTCAAAGTTACAACGGCACTGAAAAAAGTGACTTATGACCATTTTTCACACTAAAGATCATTGCAGCCTCCCCGTGGTCACGTGATCAAAATTCAGATGCTTGGCAACTGGTTCATATTTACAACGGTCGCCATATTCCGGGGTCATGTGGTCAATTTTTGCAAACGTCTGATGAGCAAAGTCAACCGGGAAGCCAGATTCAATTAACAACTGTGCTACTAACTCAACAACTGCAATGATTCACTTAACAACTGTGGCAAGAAAGGTCATAAAATGGGGCAAAATTCACTTAACAATTGTCTTACTTAACAACAGAAATTTTGGACTCAGTTGTGATTGTAAGTTGAGGAGTACTTGTACTGTATTCGATAACCTTTCTGCAAAATACATAAAATTCTATAAATTAAGAAACATTTATCAAATAAGTGTGCATATACATGTCATTAAGCAAACACAAAACTAGCAATAAAAGACTTCCTTAAGACCAATCATGCATTTCTTTTTATTTAAAATTTAAATTTTCTTTCATCCATTTTGTTTTGTTTTTTTAATAAAGTATTTGGTAAAAAAAAAATCTCTTTTGGGGTAATATTTTTCAGCAACTTAGCAGTGTTAACCAGTTGCAGTAAAAAACACAAAATACATTTTTCCAACCTTTATAGAAATATATTTTATATTGCTTTTCTTCCACAATGATGGGTCAGTGTACAACATTTGTGACATTACGCTGGGAGAATTATACCTTATACATGATTGGAGAGGTGTGGGAAGAATAAGAGGAGAAGACAGAGGAAAATAAAATATGGCAAATATAACAATGTTATAAACACCTTTGTTTTGAATGGTCATATCTAGAGGTAATGATCACTGAGTAGCTTATAAAATACTTTACTTCCTTCTTTGGATTAAGGTTAAACTATGTGTCATTGTTGTGGTTTTTATGTGACCCCTGTTGAAAATAGCAACCCAGTGTTTACTGTTCTTTGTTTTCTCTCTGACCGATAATATTAAATAACAAACATTGAAATGCCATAATTATACTGAGAGTTTTCTACAGAACTACATGGTCCCATGAAGTCCACAAGAGAGCCATCAGAGGAGGTCTAAATCGGTGGCCCCCAACTTTTTGGGCATCAGGGACCCGTTCCAGGGAGAGAGGTTTTTCCGCTGACAGGAAGGGGCGTGGTTTTGTGTGCTGCCTGCATTCCGCGGATGGGGCTTTGCTTGTTTGCGCGGACCAGTTTCTGGCATGTCATGGATCGATGTTGGTCCACAGACCGGGGGTTGGGGATCCCTGCTCTAAATGTTACAACCACCCTGTCTATAGGTAAAAAAAACAAACTCAGATTCATTTAGATCTGGCATTGAAATGTGCAATAAATGGACTCTTCAATGTGATCTATGTATGTCCCAAAGCAACCAGCAAGTCTAGAGCCTGGATGCTGAGCATATTTTGTCTTTCTCAAGCTTCGTGGACATCCATGAAAATAATCTTTCCTTGTCATTGCTCCATGCTGCTGTTCCAAAGCGCCTGGTGAGCCAGTCATTCTAACTGTGTTACTGTTCATTCAGACAGCCCTGATGCCAAACACACATGGTGCTCACCCGGAACTCCTCTTCAGTTTTACATTTGCTCCCTTCCCCCAACTTTGGGTCTGCATATCTGCACCAAGCACCCAGAAGCCATAGGATGGGTAACTGTCTACGGAGATTCTCAGTCATCATGGTGGTCTTGGTTGTCTCAAAGGTGCTTTTCCAAAAGGCAACTGGACTACGTTTTTTCCTTGAGGGAGAAGAAGATGTTTCACTTCTCATCCAAAAAGCTTCATCAGTTCTGGCTGAAGGGGGGGGGGAATGGAAAGATTATATTTCTTCCTTTCCATCCCCCTTCCATCCCCCTCTCCATCCTGTCAGAACTAATCCTTGCATTCCCCACCACCACCACCATCCTGCCAGAACTGATGAAACTTCTTGGATCAGAAGCAAAACGCCCTTTTGAAAAAAGCACCTTTGAGACACATGATGGGTAACTTCAAAACTTCTTAAGCAGCCTACGTTGTGTAGGTTTCTCATCTGCTGAAAGGTTTCTTTTGTTAGCTCTTATGATGTTGGCAAAAAGCTGCCTTGCTTTATTTTAGACAGCTCAGTACTTTCATTTTTGCTCAGCTGGGTGTAACAGAGTTGCTTCTGAAACACAGCGTCAGCTCAGGCTAGTGCAGCAGCCGTAGCCAGGGGACAATCGGTGCAAATGGGACATTTTTGTCCAACCTTCTCTGGATTGATCCTCTAGAGCAGGGGTAGGCACTTGTGGACTTGAACTCCCAGAATTCCTGAGCCAGCTTGGCTGGCTCAGGAATTCTGGGAGTTCAAGTCTATGAGTCATAAAAGAGCCAAGGTTGCCTACCCCTGCTCTAGACTACCTACAGCAGTGATGGCAAACCTTTTAGAGACTGGGAGCCCAAACTGCAACCCAAAACCCACTTATTTATCGCAAAGTGCCAGGGCTGAATCAGCATTATGGTGCCCTCAGGGAGGATGGGCATGGCCCACTGGGTGGGCGTGGCTGAAGTGGTCACGGCAAACTGGGTGAGCGTGGCCGGGGCCAGTCCCTTGCCATCTCCGGGGCAACCCCGGGGGGCCAACGCCGCTTGCTCGCTTTCAAACGCCACGTGCTCGCTACTCTGGCAAACTCTGCTGGGGCAACGGCACGTGTGCCCACAGAGAGGGCTCTGAGTGCCGCCTCTGGCACCCGTGCCATAGGTTCACCACCACTGGCCTAGAGTTTCAGCAGGATTGCATTTGTAGTGTTGCCTCTGAGGCTTCATTAACTCACTTGTGATCTGACAATACACTTCATCAGCTCATTAAAGACCAAGAAGATATATTCACCCAGCATATATGATTAGTGTGAATGTTGTTTCCTAAAAAAAAATTACTTAGAGAATTGGATAAACCCACTTCTATGGTTCCAGCTAATACGCAACTTCAGAAAGTGAGTTCAAGGCCACTCACTGATTTGTGTGTATTCCAATTTTCCATATAGATAAGGCCTTTTAGGGACTACAACATTTTTTTAGAAGAGGTGTTGGCAATGTCCTGTGAAATTCCACATATTCTAGAGTTCGTGGGTGAATGGAAATTATATGCACATATGTACATGGGAATGAATACATGAGAACCATACACAGACACACAGACACAACACATATACACATATACATATACATACATATACATATTCATACATGAAGGCTAATTACACTAAAAACCCGACTCTTGGGTATAGTCATGATAAAAACAATAAAAACCGAGCACCAAGAGGAATATAACAAAATCTAAAATTTTAATGGGCCAAGCTTTCGTCAGAATCCTCTGACATCATCAGGGCCTTAATCATCAGGGATCAGGACGAAGGAGGGGGGGGAGATGGAGGGTGGACAGTAGGAACCCCCGTGGAGGAGACAGAAGTGTTACACCTGAGCTGTGAAAAAATAGGGGAAGGGAGGAAGAGCAAGACACTCAAGGAGATCCCCCATGCTGACGTAGGCGCCTTGCCCATGATACGGCAGGAACAGCTGGGCCCGTTAACGCGCAGCAGGAGCCGGATGCAGGCTGCTAACACTATATAAAGGCTTCTTCCAGACTGCTGTTTTAAGGCCCTGATGATGTCAGAGGATTCTGACGAAAGCTTGGCCCATTAAAATTTTAGATTTTGTTATATTCCTCTTGGTGCTCGGTTTTTATTGTTTTTATCATATTCATGCATGTGTATATATGTGTGTGTGTATGTGTATACACACATACAAACACACATATAGAGATAGAGATAGAAATAAAAATAGAGAGATAGAAAGATAGATATACACCTGTATATATTGGGTAGGTGGACCAGGGAATTTGTGGGGCATGGGGAGATACCTATATATATGTATAGCAGACATAACTAGATATACATCTGTCAGAGGGTGCCACAATATTGCTAAACCTGTTTGCTCCCAGATCTTTTAGCAAAGCAGCCTTTCTGAGTTGCTTGGAGACGTTGTTTTCCCTCCCTCCATAATGGGGATAGATGATTGTTGATTCCATGGGCCACTGAGCTGAGGACAAAAGCATGGCTGGGCCTGATGCTCCCTGCGTGAGGCTCAAACCGGACCATAGGGACAGGCTCCTTCACCAACAGGAACGTAGCTGGCTTGCCTTCTCCTGCCTCATTAACCGCAAGGCTGACATTCCCTTTCACAGTGCCGAGGGGTTCAGACAATCAGGCAACTTCACACGCAGTGATGGGGAAAGTAGCAATTGGAAGAGAAAGAAGACTAGCCCAGGTATTTTCAGGTGTTTGACCAGAAAGATCTACAGGTCTGCAGACACTGGAGTCCATTTACTAAATCTGACCTAGCAAAGCCTGCAGGGTTAGTGGGCTTTTGTTTAGCTAGTCAAAAGTTGGTTAAATATTGGCAACTTAGCAATCATGTTTTTAAAAGGGGCTTTAAATATCTAACCCAGAATGCTTCCATTATCATTTTGGTCAGATCATTACTTGAGTCATGTTTCTTCAATTCTGGGCACCAGACAAACTGGAAAAGGTGAGGTGACTCTGAGGGGGGACTGGCTATATTTAGTCTTGATTTGGAAATACCCATCAAATCCTTGAAATGATATCTCCCCCAGAAGAAAGGGTGGATCTCTTCTTTCGAAAGGTAGAAAATATATCCAAGGAAAGCAGGACTAGGAGCAGTTTGACTGTGTAACCAGCTACCAAGGGACACTTTAAAGAGTTGCAAATAGGCAAATCTTGCACTTTGCACTCCAACATGTCTTCTGAAATGCAATCCGACACACTGCACAGTATTATCTGGAAGGTTCATGGTTCAGTATGTCATGCAAATATGGATTGGCTTAATTGAGGGAATTATGATGAAATTAATAATCAGTAAAAATGTTATGTGACATATAGTAAGCAATCAAAAAATGTTAGTCATTTCTCTTTGCATACATATTAGAATGTTTTGGTTGATTGTTTTTTGTACATTGGAGTTGTGTTTGCATCTACATGAAACAGGTTGGAAAATTTCTAGAGAGGGTGCCTTTTCTTTATGTTCAAGGATGGCATGTAAATAAAATACAAATAGTCCTCATTTAGTGACTGTTTACAGTTACAACAGCAATGAAGGAGTAACTTTGCAACCTGTCCTTGCATTTACGATTTTTCAGTTCTGTAAAGCACTGAACTTAACAACTGAGCTGTCGGTTCCAACTGTGGTCAGTAAATGAGTACTACTTGAAGGATTCCATTCTACTCTGTACATAAAGGTTCTACCTACCATGGCCTGGGGGCAGGGAGGGAAACCTAATATGAAAGAGGGAAGAGAAATTTCCTCATTTACTGCTGTCATAATGATCTGGACTAGGTAAAATTCTTCCTGGTTCATTCAGGCTTTAGTTAAATGAGGATGTAAGTAAATTTCTCCTACCGTATATTTTCTTGCATGGATATCTGTGACCATTCCTAAACAGGCATTTTGCAAATACAGGCAATCCTTGACTTACAACTATTCGTTTAGGGGCTGTTCGAAGTTACAACAGCATTGAAAAAGTGACTTACGACCAGTTTTCACACTTACAACTGTTGCAGCATCCCCATGGTCACATGATCAAAATTCAGGCGCTTGGCAACTGGCATGTATTTTTGACAGTTGCACTGTCCCGGATGATGATTAAGATAAGATAAGATAAGATAAGATAAGATAAGATAAGATAAGATAAGATAAGATAAGATTGAGATTGAGATTGAGACGAGACGAGACAAGACGAGACAACCTTTATTGTCATTTTTTACTGTGGGCACAACGATACACATCAAAAATGAAATTTAGTTGCCCGCTCTCAAAATGAACACATATATGACACACATTTAAACATACTATATACAACATATACATACTATATACAACATATGTATAGACCTACACCCCTACATATACATAACATATGAATATTAAACACTGTCCATCTTGAATATATAATGGGAGGAGAGTAGGTAACTTTGGTTTTTTTCTGCTGTGATGCAGAAGTGGTTTTCCACCTTCTCCCAACACAAACTTTGCTCTACGGTATGTGGGGTTTGTGTTACTTCTGTGGCAACCATGGTGATGATACAATATTGGCTGTTAAGGTAATCTCCCCTCTTACCAGATGCTGCAAGGGCCATCTTGGTCTGTAGAATGGAACTGACATGATACAAGGAGAGATGCAGCCAGAGCAAGATTGTTAGCAAAAGCCGTAAATGAGGGCTGCTCTACATCATCCTGATGGTGTGGCCCTGTAGAAACAAATGCCCCAACAACAGGTCAGTTGGCAGGGTGTTTTTTGCTTCTACCTAAGGTGGGTTTTACCCAAATCACTGCAGCAGGAAATACCTTTAAAGATTCTGTGAGATGGCTAAATCAAAATTTGCCCCTTCCAGCTGCAGTTCCTGCCCTTGCCACTTGGTGGATATTTTTTCCTACTGGCAGGGAAAATCACCAATCACTGCTCCTGATCTTCCAAAGAACAGTCCCATTCCGGGCCTTAATTGCTGAGGTGGGGCGGAGGCTGGATACCCACACAGAGCAGACTTTGGGGAAGGGGGGGGGGGCTCAAAGACTGGAGAAAGACCCATGTAACAGGTGGCCAAAATGGGATTCAGATACTCAGGTCACACACAGGGAACATAAATAACAAATGTAAGCCAGAATTAAGGCCTCTTACCCCTTTTCAGTCTTTCATTTACACAGCTTCTTTGTTTGCAGTGTTACAGTTCTATTTCAGGAAAAAAAAATCTGAATTTTGCACAATATATTTTACTGTTCAATGAAACAGATGTTAAAGCAGCATCTTAACTTACTATTCCTTTGTGGTGAACTGGTGCATTTTGTTTTATTACACAACCTGACCCTGAATACATGTAGCTTTATGAGAAGCCTATGCTATAGAAAGCAGGCAAACTTTCTTAAAAAAAAATTCTTTTATTTCAAATAAATGGAGCATTGTTTGTTTCAGATCAAAGGAGCTTCAGCATCACTGGCTAGAAATCAAATATATGCAGCTATTCAATTTCTTTTCGCTGAACAGATTTATGGGGGGGGGGGGGAAGAGAGATGAAAGTAGCAGTGGGGGAAAAACCCAGGAAAGTTACAAATAAAAGGCAGTAGCATCTAGCTGCACCATAAAATACCGTGAATAGGATAGTGTAGTTGCTTAATAAAAGCCTTGTCAAGAAGTGCTGAAGAAAACAAGAATGGTAATTAAAGTGTGCCTGCAGGACATTTTGTGGTCTAGGAAATGTACTGATTAAGGTTTTATACAACCGTGACTGACCACCTTGCCGTCAGAAGCCACCCAAGTCAATTATATGATGACAGCTAACAGTATTCACAAATAATTACTGAGCTGCAAATTCAGATGTCATGTCTCTCAGCTGCAGGATACTTTCAGTGGTGAGTTATAGTAACACACACACACACATACACACACACACACACGAGAGAGAGAGAGAGAGAGAGAGAGAGAGAGAGAGAGAGAGAGAGAGAGAGAGAGAGAGAGAGAGAGAGAGAGAGAGAGAGCTAGCTATTGGACCAGAATTTCCATGCAAAGCACAATGTGATCATAGAGCACAATGTCATGTGGCAACATTACTCTGACATTTTATTTTTGTTACTAGTTCATAGCAGTTTAATACTTATCCATAGCATTTATCCGTACCATCTTGCTCTACAGATTATGTTAAGACTATGGAAGAAGCACCAAAGTGACAAAGCAGTCCTTTTAAAAAAGACAAGCCCCAATCAATGGCTGTGGTGCTAAGAGAGGTGTCTGTGATGCTAAAAAGAGTTTTTTGTGGAATTCATAAAAAGCTAGCTTTTTCTAAGACTCGTAAAAGGTTGAAGGAATTCTGATTACTTAGCAAAATTAGTTAACTTAGAAGTGCGAATTGAAAAGGTTTACAATTGTACATTTTAATTCTTAGTTTTTGTAAGAATGTTCAGTTAAACTTAACTGAGATGATTTCTTGGCTAAAAATGTATAGGATATTTCAGGGAGTAAATACATGTACATTTATTTTGTTATTTTAGATTTTTTTTTTTGTCCTGCCTTTATTATTTTTATAAATAACTCAAAACAGTTGAATTATTGAGTTCCTCCTATTTTCCCCACAACAACAACCTTGTAAGGTGGTTGGGATGAGAGAGAAAGACTGGCCCAAAGTCAGCCAGCTGGCTTTTATGCCTAAGGGAGGCATCAAACTGAAGGTTTGTAGCAGGTATTACTTGCCTATAACAGTGGTGGCGATCCTATGGCACGCGTGCCAGAGGCAGCACTCAGAGCCCTCTCTGTGGGCACGTGCGCCGTTGCCCCAGCAGAGTTCGCCAGAGTAGCGAGCACGTGGCGTTTGGAAGAGACAGGGCAGGAAGTGAGCGAGCAAGCGGCGTTGGCCCCCCGGGGATGCCCCGGAGATGGCAAGGGACTGGCCCCAGCCACGCTCACCCAGTCTGCCATGACCACTTCAGCCACGCCCACCCCATCCCCTGAGGGCGCCATAATGCTGATGCAGCCCTGGCACTTTGTGATAACTAAGTGGGTTTTGGGTTGCACATAGCTTTAGATTAACAACCCAACCATGCATTTGTATGAGCCTTTCATGACTGACTGAGAAGAAGACTTTCCCGATTCCCGACATTTTCCAATGTGAGATTTGTCAACATCAGCAGTGTCCCAATGCACTCCACGTATTAGCCACTTCCAGGACAGAATAAAAAGCTTCTAGAATNGAAAGACCATTCAGGCAGCCAAGTTCTACCTGCTCTGCCCAGGAATCCAAATAAAAAATAAAAATATCCAGGGCTAATCTCAAACCAGCCACTGCTTGAATAGATCTAATGAAAGGGGCTTTTACTATGAAGAGTTTTTCTTAATGCTGAGTCACAATCAGACTTCCTACAGCTAATTATGTTCCACAATATATTCTGCTCTTGACATTCTTCTGTGTGATTCCTCTTTGGGCCCGTGATAAGAGCTCTCCTATTCCCCAAACACGTATCTTCTCTCTCAGTTGTAAAACTATACCCAGATCCTGCAATTGCTCCTCTAAGAATTTACTATCTACCTCCTGCTAATCTTGTTGCTTTCTTTCAACTTTCTCAAGTTTGTCTTCTAGTATCTAAAATTTGGTACCAAGAAATGGGTACAGTTTGTAGGATGGAATTGCATGGATGCAGAATATAGGGTCGCCCTCGACTTACAACAGTTCGTTTAGTGACCGTTCAAAGTTACAAAGGCACTGGAAAAAGCGACTTGTGACTATTTTTCACACTTACGACCATTACAGCAACCTCACGGTCACATGATCAAAATTTAGATGCTTGGCAACTGATTCATATTTATGCCGATTGCAGTGTTCCAAGGTTGTGTGATCACCTTTTGCGACCTTCTGACAAGTAAAATCAGTGGGGAAGCCAGATTCACTTAACAACCATGTTCCAAACTTCACCTCTGCATTGATTCACTTAACAACTGTGGTAAGAAAGGTCATAAAACGGGGCAAAACTCACTGTCTCATCTTGCAACAGAAATTTTGGGCAATGGGTGACAATCCCCTTTTTTTTAATTTAAAGAATAAAATAAAACAGAGCAATTACTCACATTTGCTTAAGTGAAAACCACTAGGTTTTGGTTAAGAGAGAGCAGAAGTAAAAGGAAAAAAATATGTGTGAAATCAACATTTCTATCAGTGGTGATTAAACTCTTTTTCCACTGTACTCCTTGTTGTTGTTAGTTGCGAAGTCGTGTCCGACCCATCGCGACCCCATGGACAATGTTCCTCCAGGCCTTCCTGTCCTCTACCATCTTCTGGAGTCCGTTTAAGCTCACGCCTACTGCTTCAGTGACTCCATCCAGCCACCTCATTCTCTGTCGTCCCCTTCTTCTATTGCCCTCAATCTTTCCCAGCATTAGGCTCTTCTCCAGTGAGTCCTTCCTTCTCATTAGGTGGCCAAGGTATTTGAGTTTCAACTTCAGGATCTGGCCTTCTAAAGAGCAGTCAGGGTTGATCTCCTCTAGGACTGACTGGTTTGAACGCCTTGCAGTCCAAGGGACTCGCAGGAGGTTACAAAAAGGTAATTGAGAATAAAGGTGAGTTGACACTAAAGGGATTTGGGAAGAAAATATTTTATGACACTGTTAAATACGCATCTCTTACAGGCACAAAACCTCTACAAAGAAAAAGTTTAGAGTTGTGCTCTAAACAAGCAGTGTTTAAAAGAATAATTTTAAACAGTATCCATTTTTGTTTAAATAAAAATTAGTGAGCCGGTGTTCTGTTGGAAAGAGCGCCAATTGCATTTTACTATGTTTACTGTTCCATTTTCACAGGCTTTTGGGTTAATTCTCTCCTTGCTTACTGTAAGCTCTGTCCTTCAAGCTGGGTTAATTACCCATTTGAAATGGGCTGCCTTCTCCACTCTGCAAACTACTTAGTGGCTTTTAGGAACTGTTTACATTTTGGGTACCGCATCCTATTGCTAAGTACTTTATTAGGTTATCAGGTTTTCAGACAGCATCCCTTCCTTTAGGCTCTGCAAATTTTTTATTGCGTTTCATTGTGACAATTCATTTGTTCTGCATGTAGAAATATTACCTGTATCCTGGGAAAGGAAAAAGAGCTGCTGAGGTTGCAAAATTGACTAGATTAGAGAGCTTCTCTGGAGACTGTTTAGGCAAGGAGTAGCAACAGCCCACATAAGATTGACAAGAACTATTGACCAGTAAGTAGTACTTTGTGAAGGAACACAGAAGTTACAGTCAGAGGGACCTTAGAAGGCACTCTGGCAAGTTCATTGCTGTAATTTGCAGAAAACATTGTTATTCTTTAGCTGTTACCACATTTTAGCTTCCTTTTACCCATTTTTAAATCCTCATGGGAGAAAGTCCATTTTGCCCAAAGCATCTAAAACAGAAATTTGGTTTCCCAAAGCAGGAATGTACTGCTTAACTTGTGTAGATAGAATCAAGATCACGTGAAGTGCTAATACCACTTTACAATGCCTTAGTAAGGCCACACTTGGAATACTGCATCCAGTTTTGGTCACCAGGATGTAAAAAAGATGTTGAGACTCTAGAAAGAGTACAGAGAAGAGCAACAAAGATGATTAGGGGACTGGAGGCTAAAGCATATAAGGAACGGTTGCTGGAATTGGGTATGTCTAGTTTAACGAAGAGAAGGACGAGGGGGGACATGATAGCAGTGCTCCAATATATCAGGGGATGCCACAAAGAAGAGGGAGTCAAGCTACTTTCCAAAGCGCCTGAAGGCAGGACAAGAAGCAACGGGTGGAAACTAAACAAGGAGAGAAGCAACCTAGAACTCAGGAGAAACTTCCTGACAGTTAGAACAATTAACCAGTGGAACAACCTGCCTCCAGAAGTGGTGAATGCTCCAACACTGGACGTTTTTAAGAAGAAACTAGACAGCCATTTGTCCGAAATGGTATAGGGTTTCCTGCCTGAGCAGGGGATTGGACTAGATGACCTCCAAGGTCCCTTCCAACTTTACTATTATTATTATTATTATTATTATTATTATTATTATTATTATTATTATTATTATTATTATTATTATTATTATTATTATTATTATTATTATTATTATTATAGATTCTGAGGCATATGTAGTGTGAATGACTATATCCATCCATCCATCCTCCACCAGGGAGCCCTGGCATGCAGTGGTTAGAATTGCGCAATTGCGTATGGTTAGACAAACTCTGCCCACAGCCTGGAGTTCGATCCTGACTGACTCAGTCTTCCATCCTTCTGAGGTTGGTAAAATGAGGACACAGGTTATTGAGGCAATACGTCATTGTAAACTGCCCAGAGAGTGTTGTAAAGCACTATGGGGCGGTATAAAGTCTAAGTGCTATTGCTATTATTATTGCTATTCATCCTAGCTCCCTATTCCAAAGTGTTTTAAGGTGTTTTAACATTTTAAAGACTTTTGAAATATCATCAGGGTAAGAGTTAGATAAATCTCTACATGGATCTACAGCAATGACATTCCTCTCTTCTCCCCCTCCCCAAATTAGCTCCCAAACACACACTGGGCATATAATTAAAACACACCACACACACACACACACACACCTCTGGAATACCAAACTAATTCACTCTTTTGATCTGTATTCCCCTCTTTATGTCAATTTTGATCCCTTCCTCTGGATATGGTTTATAAGCTAATTTTATGCCTTTCTCAGCTAAATGCTTTCCCCCAAAATCCTGAAAGAGTTTTCTGTTTTTTTCCTGCAAAAAAAGAGAACAAGAAAGAATGGAAAGTATCAGAGAGTATCTCCATTCATGGATGGATCTGACCTTATCCACACCTTCCTTCAGTCTTGCTCTTCATGCAGCCCCCCCCCCCCCGCAGGCTAGTATGGGGGGGAATGTGTCTCTAACAGATAAAAGAAAGAGGTTGCTTGCTGTTGATCTGGGTCAGTTTATACAAAGACAAACAAAGAGAAAAGAAAACGAGCAAGAGGTAGCAAGGCATGGAGCCCAGCAATCAGCCATGGCAAACAATATCCGGATATCCTTCAATTTGACAGGACAGCTCTATTTTCACCACAGGTCACAGAGCTGTTCTGAGCCCTTAGTACCGTAACTCTTTTTTTTTTTTAGCAAATTAAGACACCACCAGAAGCTAATTGAGGTAAACTTCTCATCTAATTTGTAGTTTGATTTATTATGGAGTGTCTCGTGAGATGTGGTTTTATCAGGGACAGAAAAGGAAGCGATCCCTCCAATACTGTTTTGGCTCTCAGATTTTTTTTATTTTCCATTTCATTAATTAGTGTCTGCAAGCAGACATCAGATATGACCGAATCACTTTCCATACCGGAAAGAGACCTAGTATCTTGAAACTCAGACCAAACTCACATTCTAGTTTTTACATTTTAAAAATCATAACATAATCTTGTGACAATGTTTTAAAATAACCAAGAAGGTTTTAATCATGCAATCCTCCAGTTTCATTCATGGAAGGTTTTTTTTTTTTTTTTTTTGAGGTACAAGTATTGTTTATTGCTTGTAACCTTCCTGTTTCTTTTAAAAAACGTGTGCATATACAGATGGAATGTGTGTGTCAAGCTCCTGTCAAGTTGTTCCAGATCAAATAATGGTGAAATTTCTTTGGACCAGTAGTGCAAAGAGCCATTCATTTACAGGCAACCATGGATGTAGTTAAAATAAATTGAACTTGCTGATGTAACATGAATAAATTGGTCTCCTCACATGTAGGGAAGCCTGACTATCAAATTATAACTTTAGCCACGAGAAAACCAGCATAAAAATTAAATTTAAATTTTTGTTGCAATTACAGCTATAATGGACTAAAAAAAAAGGACTGGTCCAAATAACATCAAAATGTTTTACTTGGAAAGCATTTGATAATATTTTACTAATATTATAATTTGAAAGCATTTGATAATATTTTACTAAAACAAGGTCTACACCAGTGGTTCTCAACCTTTTTAATGCCACGACCCCAACCGGTCGTAAGTTGAGGACTAAACCGGTCGTAAGTCGAGGACTAAACTGGTCATAAGTCGAGGACTACCCAACCGGTCGTAAGTCGAGGACTTTCCCTGCCCGGGAGCACTGCGCATGCGAGGTTCCGCCCCCTGCGTCGGCCGAGGCGTAGCTGGCAAGCGGCAGAGACGGAGCAGGCCGACCACCAGCTGGCCCAGCCCAAGGGAGGTAAGGCATCCGCCGGAAAATGGGGAAAAAATGGCGGACAAAAAAATGGCAGACAGCCTTGCTTGGCGACCCCCGTGAAATGGTCGATCGACCCCAAATGTGGTCCCGACCCACAGGTTGAGAACCACTGGTCTACACCAAACCTTTTTAAATGGATTTTAATGAGCAGTAGGAATCTAGGAGGGGAACAATTAGAATTGCCATTATCTGGTTTCCCATAAAATTCATTGGTTAAGGCTTGGCCCTTGCCTTATAAAAACCTCTACCAGAAAGCCCTCAGAATCCAGCAGTAGGAACTTTATGTAGCTTTTAGCTTTCAAAAGTATGAAATAATTGTTTCAAAGTTTAAAGATTTCAAAAACTTTCAGATAATTTCCAAAATTCATCTGATAAATTCATCATCTCACACTTAAACTATGTGATTTGTTTCACCCCATAATCTTTATTCATATTGGGAATATTTTCTATAACTGCTAAGGATCAGACATCTTATTGAATGGTAGTCACAGAATCACAGGTAGGGGAGCAGACTCAAATTACTCAGAGTAGCAAGCATTTACATCTATGGACTTTATTATTTATTTACTATTCTAATTTATATAGCCTCTCAACTTAAATATATGACTCTTGAGCGGTTCACAAACAATAAAAAAAATCAGCAAACTATGACAACTTAAAAGTCCTAAGACCCACATGAAAACCATAAAATGAAATTCATGGCCAAGATAGCCACATCCATCAATACAGTTCAGCCATTGCACATCTGATTTCCGGGGAGATGACATTGCACAGGACAGGAACCATCACAGAAAATATGAGATAGAATCTCATATTTTTGCACAGACAGTTTGTATTTTTCTGGAAGATTGCTGTGGCAGTCTGCTGAAGCAAGAAGAGCAGTTCTTTCAGTGGTGGGATTCAGCTGGTTCGCATCAGTTTGGCAGAACCGGTAGCTAATTTTTTGTTGCCCAGGCCCAGAACGGACTTCCGGAAGCAGCATCCACACAGAGAACCGATTTTTCACATATTTGAATCCCACCACTGAATTCTTTGGAACCTCTCTGGATAAGGAGAGGACTGCAGATTCCCCCATATGTGCTCAGGACAGCAATTTCCCATAGGTTTAAGCCCTGGGAGACAGAGCGATCAATCATCAAGTTCACAATCACAAAAAGAGCCTTTGAAGGAACGCTACGTTTGCTGACCTCACTTCTAGTCACTTTCATAAATTGCCTATTCGGTTATATTAAGGCTATTTTTGCTGCTAGGTTGAGAGACACTGCTATAAGATAGTTCCCAAAGCATGAATAGTAATATCTTTACTTTACAGGTAGTCCTTGACTTACGACCACGATTGTGCCCAAAATTTCTGTTGTAAGATGAGACAGTGAGTTTTGCCCCGTTTTATGATGTTTCTTATCACAGTTGTTAAGTGAATCAATGCAGAGGTGAAGTTTGGAATATGGTTGTTAAGTGAATCTGGCTTCCCCACTGATTTTGCTTGTCAGAAGGTCGCAAAAGGTGATCACATAACCCTGGAACACTGCAACCGGCATAAATATGAATCAGTTGCCAAACATCTGAATTTTGATAATGTGACCGTGAGGTTGCTGTAATGGTCGTTAAGTGTGAAAAATAGTCACAAGTCGGTTTTTCCAGTGCCTTTGTAACTTTGAACGGTCACTAAACGAACTGTTGTAAGTCGAGGGCGACCCTATATTCTGCATCCATGCAATTCCATCCTACAAACTGTACCTATTTCTTGGTACCAAATTTTAGATACTAGAAGACAAACTGGAGAAAGTTGAAAGAAAGCAACAAGATTAGCAGGAGGTAGATAATAAATTCTTAGAGGAGCAATTGCAGGATCTGGGTATAGTTTTACAACTGAGAGAGAAGATACGTGTTTGGAGAATAGGAGAGCTCTTATCACGTGCCCAAAGAGGAATCACACAGAAGAATGTCAAGAGCAGAATATATTGTGGAACATAATTAGCTGTAGGAAGTCTGATTGTGACTCAGCATTAAGAAAAACTCTTCATAGTAAAAGCCTCTTTCATTAGATCTATTCAAGCAGAGGCTGGTTTGAGATTAGCCCTGGATATTTTTATTTTTTATTTTGATTCCTGGGCAGAGCAGGTAGAACTTGGCTGCCTGAATGGTCTTTCGATTCTAGAAGCTTTTTATTCTGTCCTGGAAGTGGCTAATACGTGGAGTGCATTGGGACACTGCTGATGTTGACAAATCTCACATTGGAAAATGTCGGGAATCGGGAAAGTCTTCTTCTCAGTCAGTCATGAAAGGCTCATACAAATGCATGGTTGGGTTTTTAATCTAAAGCTACTGTCTGTGTTTCTTCCAAAACTGGAATTATTATAGGCAAATATACTGTGGCCGTATAGAGGGTTTTGTACTTGTTGTACTATTAACCTGCTCCTTTGTGGTGAGGTTGGTATTTTCTGTAGGGTTGTTAGTAGCTTTAAATCAGGGGTCTTCAAACTCAGTCCTTTTATGACTCCTGGACTTCCAATTCCCAGAATTCCACAGCCAGGCATGCTGGCTGAGGAATTCTGGGAGTTGAAGTCCATGAGTCATAAAAAGGCCGAGTTTGAAGACCCCTGCTTTAAATTATCCCCTTATAGATTCCTATAATCTCTCATTATGTGTGACTGGTTGATTAATGGATTTCTTTTCATATTTTCAATGCCTTGGGAATTATATTCAGGTTCTGCATTTGGCTAGAAACATGATCTTTGTCTGTATTTTGAGGGAGTTAACTATGCTCAGATGATGGCCTGGTCAGGCATCTGCCACTCTCATGGCATTCAGCCCACAGCTGGCTGGGCCAATTTCATATTTTCCATGCAACCTCAAGGAATGCAAATGTGCTTGCAGATTCTCTCACCGCATAGAAATTATCAACCCATCCACGAATACCAACACAAAACATTATCTCTCAATCTTTTTTATCAAGACTCGGCTTGAACAGCATTCTCTTTTCATGGATTAGCTTCGGGATAATTAAGAAATTCCTACCTTGCCTGGCATTTGTGGATGCTGGGCGAGTACAGGAAGACCTTGGAGATGAAAGAGCCTACTGTTTAGAAGGAATCGTATTTCTAAAGCAGCGCGAAACACTGGCCTGAATTGTGGTGTGGCTGAAAAATGACTTGGAAACGAGAGATCCAAAATGTAGCTGGGTTTTAAATAAATAAATAACTCTTTACTCAATTGTATCGCGGCTTCACACTAAGTGCCTTATTCTCTGCACTTTTGACACAGCCAGCTGCCTTTGGAAGTCTCCTTAAAAGTCAGATTGGATTCAAGCTGTAACAGGCACAAACAGCCCTTCTGCTGACAAGTCACATTGCCCGAATGTTCCCGCAAGTCCAGGGCAAAAATCCTTGCCTGCCCTGGGCTTTCTTTCCAGCTTGTTCCATGAGGGTCCTGGGGAGGGGGATTTAGGTATGTATATATGTAAAAGCCATTCCAGGAAGCATCTGTTGCTTTGCTACTACCAGGCTATTGCCTTCACTATAGCTGCCTCCCTCACCAGCTGTTTTTGAAGGGAGGGAGCAAGTGATGACAAGCAGATGCTGCCAACAACATCATTAAATTGCCACTTTATAGACCACTATAGATATCGGTGTGAAGAAGCTGATGGCCAATGTTCTAAGTGAACATTTCTGCTGCCCACAACATAGAAAGTTGATTAAGCAGAGATGTTCACTTAGAAAATTTTCTGTGCAGAGCAGATCGTACTGAAGAAAGAAATAGGAACTATTATTAAAAAGGGACAACTCTTGCAGCCAGATCTAGATGCTGAGAGAAATTGGACATTCAAGCATGAGGTTGTATGAATAAGATAGAACAACCAGACCAACATGCTGGGAAGAAGTCGATTTAAGAATCATGGGTAGAAATGTGCTCATTAAATATGGAAAAACCTGCACGTGAATTGGAGCAGCTAACGGAGAGCTGCAATGTAAAATTCCTTCTATCTCCAAGAAATGTTATAGGAGATGACAAAAACAATGAAACTGTAAACTTGTCAAAATAAAAGTATTGATGTGAGTGTTTGGAGGCAAAGAAACAGAGATTTGAGAGTTTGGGGGGGGGGAAGTCAGGAGAACCCAAAAGCAGGTATAAATTACTAGACCTTTCTTGGAAAGGAGGATGATATAGATAGCTTTTTAGCCTCTTGGCTAAGATTCATCACTTTGCTGTTTAAATTATTTTGTAAAATAATTTTGACCTCCTAGGCCAGGGATAGGTAACCTTGGCTCTTTTATGATCGTGGATTTCAACTCCCAGAATTCCTGAGCCAGCATAGACTATAGACATTGGAGCTCCAGAAATAGTCCGGATACTTTCCATCATGGTTTCTTGTCAGCAACAAACCGTCATCTCCAGCAGTGCCCCAAGTAATTCTACAGTACTATTCCCTCAGCTTCTGGTATAGGCTTGCTCTCAGCAGTAAGCAATGCTGCAGCTGCTTCAAACTTTAGCAAACTGAAATCCCCAAGTGAGGGTAGACAAGCCAGAGTGCTTCATGATTATGATGCTGCAAATTGCAGAGAATTATCACTTCTTGCGGATGAGGTAATAACAGTGTACCCTGGGAATGGATTCAAACTGGTTGATGAGTGAACGAGGAAATGCAAAAGGCAAAATGCTTAGTACTTACTTAAAACAGTTGGTTGGCTGAGGTATAGATTGCTAGTTATGGCAAGACCATATTTATATGCAATTAACTTTATATAATGCAGATTTAAATGTCTCCCGTGTTAATGTCTTAATAGATAAAAGTACCAGCTATTAGACATAGACATGTCTGACAATATTTTTGTATGGTAGATACTCTTTTTAGTTCTTACATATTTAAACTCTCTCCTGTGTAAGTGCCAAGCTCATATTTTATTTCTTTCAGAGTTTTTACTAATAACAGTATTCTGCCTCTGGAATGCTAAACCTTCAAGCAGAGAGAACTATTTGCAACACATAATTAAGCATTGAAAAATAAATAAAAATACACTTGGTTTCTCTAAGTTGAAAGCAATCCAGATCACAGCCTTTTTAGCTCCATTTGCAAAGAGGGGACCAAAGGTTTGTTGATATTTTTGCAGTATTTGGCGGGTTATTTACAGATAGACAAGTTGAGCATTATAGAAACGTAGTTTAAATCAGGGTTGGCATGGTTTAAACCAGTCCGTGTCTAGTTTGCCAGGCTTCCCATTCTGATCCACTGTACTTGAAGTTAATTCCCTCACCTTCCTGAAAATCTGATCTACCCCCATGCTACCTCTCAGTTAATGTGCTACTTCACAATTTAAACACTATCAAGAAAGTGTGCGTCCTCCCTTTCCCCAAAGCTGGCTCTTGGGAATCTTGTGTTTTAAAGTAGACTTAGCTGGTAACATTCCCAGTACTACCTCTCCAAAGTTGTAAGAGCATTCAAAATAAGTTCCCCCTTTCTTCCATCACTCTTGCCTTTCCAAAAGGGCAAATGATTTGCCCAACCATAGTAGCTAATACATCTGCCAGTTAATTCTCTGTTATCCAGCCCTGCAAGCTTATGATAATATTGTTTAAGCTACATATTCTGATGTTCCCATGGGGGGCAATTATAGACGGCCACAGAGTGTTTAGCTTTGATTTATTCTGTTTCAGTGATCCATTAAGTGCACATTAATCTTTGATGCAACAGGAAAGCAGCAAGTACCGTCTAGATCAAAGAGATTGCTTTAGACTATCTTCCCCAGCCTGATGCACATTCGCTTGTCCTCCTGCTGTTTAGGAGTCCAACACCCACGATCTCTGGAAATTACTGATATTATGGTCTAATCCTTCTGGAGGGCACTAGGTAAAGAGGGCTATGGTAAGCTATGTGGTGCTAAAATAGGTTTATCAGGCCTATGTCCTACATGTGGTACAAGACAGCAAGCCAAAAAGCTAATGATGGCTGGAAAAAACTTCAAGAATGTCTTGTGGTTAACAAGATGAAGTATGTCCAGACGCATGTTCCCACTTGAAGAACTTTTGCCCTGTCAACCTGACCTATTTCAAAGGATTGTTTCTATGAGGTAAAAATCTATGTCATCTGGATTTCTCGGAGGAAAAGTAGGAAGAGAAATGGGGTGCAACCAATAGATAAAAATCAACAACTGAATTAAGCAAGCTACATGGCGGGAAGAAATGGGTTCTGTTGTCTGACCCCAAGATCCCCTTTGCCTCGGGGTTTTAAATATTGTGTTTTTGTAAACCGGCAGCTCTGTAACTAATTAGTCTGTAGGTGGTGATGACGCTATTCTGATTTTTTTTCCCTTCTTTCGTCAGTAATGTAACAGAAGTACACAGTGCTGTCTGGTATGCTGCAGCACCATCAGTGATTATGCTGTTCCCCATTCACCTTACAGAGAACATTCCCATAAGTAGAATCTTTATTCCCATGGGAGTAGGGCAGAGGAGGGAAGAATATACTCGATCTCACATCATTATCCTGGGACACATATATTTGCCTACATGTACATTTGCCTTCATTCGTGAGAATATACTGGCCCCCTTCCCTGCAGATCCTGGTTTTCTTATGTCAAGGAGCAGCCTGTGAAGGAGCAATTTACTTGTTCAGGCTCCTCAGACAATTGGGAACTGCTTTCAACCCATGCAAATAGGATCCTCTTCAGACTTTGCTGTCCACGTAACTAAATGGGGGCAGGAAAAGTGGGAGGTACCCAGTGTAAAAAAATTATTCTCTCTAATACCCAGTTGAGCAATCTGGAGAATAGTTGTGGCATCAGTTCAATTGCTACAACGGAGAAGGAATCTGGAAGCAGCAAACTCTTTTGCTCTTCCATATGAGGTCTTACTATACAGAACTGAAATTCTGCAGTTCTTCCCCCCCCCCCATTGGCAGGAACCCCAGCCCCCTCGCCTCCATTTTCCAACTGACAGGATTGCTGGAGTAGGATTGCTTTTTTTATATATATACAAATATTTTATTGAGTTTTATAAAGGTAATAAAGGGATAGGGTCAAAAAGGATAAGACAAAGGGAAACATACAAAAAGGTTAGACCAGGGGAAAGGGGTAACACAAAAGTGGGATTAATCCCACAAAATAACATCGCTTCAGCAAGTCTACCAGTCCAGGTTTACAAATTAAATCTTAATAATTACTCTATTATTAAACAACTTTCAATATAATCATGTAAATAACAAATTAGTCAATAAATCTCATTCATTTCACTACTTAACAATGCTTAGTATTAATTAATTATAATAACTTTAAAATAATAATATATTACATATTAATTATAGTTTACCATATTGTTTAAGATCACAAATATACAAAGAGGAAGAAGAAGAAGAAGAAGAAATAAGAACAAATTCATACAAATAATCATGGAATATAAATACAAATTATCAATTATCTCTTTAAATTTCATAACCTTTTGTCATTCTAGCGTGTTTCTAACCAATAATAAAAAATTTCCCCATGTTTTAAAATAAATTGTGTCTTCTTTCTCCTTCATTTCTAAAGTTAATCTATCCATTTCTGCACATTCGAGTATTTTTGTTATTATAGTCTGGTCAGATGGTAAATTTTCATTTTTCCAAAATTGGGCAAATATTATTCTTGCGGCTGTCAACACATGCAATATTAAATACTCATTCTCTTTAAGTAGGATTGCTTTTTGAAGGACTGCTGGAGTAGAAATACTAGCAACACAAAAGAAGGAATAGGCAAGGGTATTTGTCCATGGGGCTTAGAAATTTGCTTATGCCCTTCCTGCGCTACCAAGGAGATGTTGGTGAGCTCAGAGCACTGAAGGAATAGCACTCAAAGCCTCTCTTGCTCTAGAATATTCTTCTGAATTGCTTTTAGCTTCCAACGTGTAATCAGACACCAGTGCTGGAAATCTGGAACCCAGATGGCGACATGCATTTTGTGGCCCTCAAAATGTTTTTATCTTCCCAGGATGTTTACAGCTGACCTGTGCAAATAAGTCAATGGACTTTCATAGATCTTTATTACAACCAGTCAAGAACTTCTGATTCATTCTCATGAACTGGAAACTCCCTATGGACCTTTGGTGTAAAAAAAAATACATATGTGATTTATGGTTTTGATGATTAGACGGAATAGACTATAGAAAGAAGAGAGTCGTGATGTATCTTTAGAGAAAGAGGTTAAAATATAAATGTATTTATACTGCTGTAAGAAACTGTTGTTCAATCTGTAACAAGTTTAAACAGTTTGTGGGAGTTACTCTTCTTTCTACTATCAAACTGTGGAATGCAACTCCAAACATAATCCTTAAGATCCTTCCTCAGCTTGGCACCCTTCAAGTTTGCTAGTACACCAAGCATCACCTTATAGCAGACATGTCAAACACAAGGCCCGCGGGCCAGATGTGGCCCTCGAAGTGGTTTCATGTGGCCCACGAAGCCATCCTGGAAACAGTGAGGGAACGGCCCCCTCTGCCTTGGCCCTGGCCCACGCCAGCCGGGAGCCAATTTACAATTTTGTGGTAGCCATCTATGCTGAAACGCATTCAGTCTTAGCTCCATAACCCCCCCCCCCGCATGGCTTGAGAGGAACAGTGAGGGTCCTCCAGTGGACCATGCCTTGGCACTTGCCCTGGTCCCACCCCCTTCTGCCAGAGACCCTCAGATCTATCCCACTCCTGCCCAGGCCCTCACAGGCACCCTTCACACGAACGATGTAAAGCTGGCCACGCCCACCCAGTAGGCCACACCCACTCCATCCACGCCCACCCAGTAGGCTGCACCCACCCTGGCCACCCCCACCCCCCTGAAGGCAACCGCAATGCTGATGCGGCCCTCAATGAAATTGAGTTTGACACCCCTGCCTTATAAGGGAGATGGATGGCATAAAAAGTTAATAACATTTAAACAAACAAACAAACGGGATCCAGCCAATTTATAGGGCATTTTGTCTGCAAATGATGTTTAGAGACATATTGTGTTTGGTCCAACTTGGAAGGAAATTTTGCTTCTTTCTCAAAGTGATATTACTTTAAATCTGGAGAGGCACTCAGTTTGTACTTACACTAATGTACCTTGACATTTTAATGGAAACTTGTTCTGTGGTGGATCTACATTAACCCACGATAATTTGTATTTCCCAAGATGGATTTTTTTAATTGCAGTCAACCAGTCCTGGGAAAGAAAAATAAACAGGATGACATTTTTAAAAAGTCACCATGGAGTCTCCTGTTGCAATAATTAGGGGTGCCTGTGAAGAACTTAGCAGCAGAGGAAAGGAGCAGCCAGTCCTCAATGCTAGAGAAACTGTCGGGCCTCCATCACTGTAATGGTCTGTAAGAATAACCTTGGGGGACTGGAGAGGGGAAAAAACACAGCTTAGACGGCAGTCAGATAAGAGATATCTTAGCCCAGGGGTAGGCAACCTTGGCTCTTTTATGACTCATGGACTTCAACTCCCAGAATTCCTGAGCCAGCCATGCTGAGGGGAAAGGTAGAGGTTTCCAAGTTGAGCCATGCTGGCTCAGGAATTCTGGGAGTTGAAGTCCACGAGTCATAAAAGAGCCAAGGGTGCCTACCCCTGTCTTAGCCAAAGGAAGGAACAGGGATAGGAACAGTATCATAGAAGTTTCTTAGATTGTAAAGCCAAGGAAAGGGAGAAGTGGTTTGAGTCTTGCAACATTCTGGTACTGTCGCTTTACAATAAAAGTAGTATTAGTGCTCCTGGTAAGGGGACTTGGTGGTGCAGTGACTAAACGAAGCTGGATTTGTCAGCCAGAGATGGTCAGCACTCTGGCAGTTTGAGCCCGCCACGTGGCAGAGTGATCTCCTGTAATTTGTCCCTTGCTCCTGCCCACCTAGTAGTTTGAAGGCATGTAAAAATGCAAGTAAATGGGTACCATTAAAAACTAGCAGCGTTTTGAGCGTAAGTGGGAGCAGATGCCAGACCTGCCCAGATGTGAGATGAGGTCAGACGAAGAAAACCTGGATGACCCAACATCCCTGAACGCTGCTAGCCAGCTGGTGCAAAGCTAGGTTGCGCCCTGTGCTGTACTGTGGATAGTGCGCACACACAAACAACATAAACTAGCAATCTTAGGCTGCCAGAACTATTCTGCGGTAAAAAGCAGTGTAGACTTCCCTGGCTATGTTTGTCATATGCTTAAAAAAAAGTACTGATGATTATGGCTTTGATCCAGTGCTCCATTGAAGGGCTGACAATCGCACAGTCTGGCCTCTCCTCACCCAGCAATCTCCCAAGTGGGTAGAGGGAGACTAGGAGGCTGCTTCTGTCTGAGGCAGGAATAGAGAGGAGGAAGAGGAGGAGACGGTGATAGCAGCAGTAGCCTTGCTTCTGTGCCAGTCCTCTTCTTTGGCTCCTGTTGGGGCCCTATGGGATCAGGGTGGCTGAAGGAGTGGGGCAAGGGATAGTCTCGTCTTCTGGGCCTCTCCTGTTTTTGCTATTGATAACCCCACTTACTCACCCAATCAATGGTGAAAAAAGTAAGGTTCTACATTTAGGCAAGAAAAACCAAATGTACAGGTATAGTATAGGGGGTACCTTGCTCAATAGTAGTAACTGTGAGAGAGATCTCGGAGTCCTAGTGGACAATCATCTAAATATGAGCCAGCAGTGTGCTGCAGCTGCCAAAAAGGCCAACACAGTGCTGGGCTGCATTAACAGAGGGATAGAATCAAGATCACGTGAAGTATTAATACCACTTTACAATGCCTTGGTAAGGCCACACTTGGAATACTGCATCCAGTTTTGGTCACCAGGATGTAAAAAAGATGTTGAGACTCTAGAAAGAATACAAAGAAGAGCAACAAAGATGATTAGGGGACTGGAGGCTAAAGCATATAAGGAACGGTTGCTGGAATTGGGTATGTCTAGTTTAATGAAGAGAAGGACGAGGGGGGACATGATAGCAGTGTTCCAATATCTCAGGGGCTGCCACAAAGAAGAGGGAGTCAGGCTATTCTCCAAAGCGCCTGAAGGCAGGACAAGAAGCAACGGATGGAAACTAATCAAGGAGAGAAGCAACCTAGAACTAAGGAGAAACTTCCTGACAGTTAGAACAATTAACCAGTGGAACAACCTGCCTCCAGAAGCGGTGAATGCACCAACACTGGAAGTTTTTAAGAAGAAACTGGACAGCCATTTGTCCGAAATGGTATAGGGTTTCCTGCCTGAGCAGGGGGTTGGACTAGATGNGGGGGGGGAGCCATGCCTAGTCTCATATACAGAATGGTATCCAATCAACATAGAGTTTAGATTTTGAGGGATCCAGGCTTTTAATTAGTTGTTATCAGTTACAAACAAACCCTAAGGATTCGTGCAACTTTGGGGTTTTCCCCACACTCTTCCATTCAGGGCCCTGATATCAATGGATGGAAAGAGATGGGATGGAAAGTTTCTGGACATGGGATGTCCTTAAAAGAAAGTCAGAAGTGGGTGAGGGTTTCTGAGACTCAGAGGTTTGCATTCAGGGAACAGACTAACTTTATTACAGTTCTAAAATAGCTCATTTTCTGGTTTTGCTGGCTACACCAAACCGCAGACTAATGAAACAGGCTAGGTTTGCACAATATGCTAAGCCACAAACAAGCCTAACCAAGTTCCTGGTTCATTTTCATTAAAGAACTTATCCTATCTATCCCCAGACAAAGAAAAATAACAAAAGATGGAGCTAAATGAGTGATAATTGGAGAAGATACAGACTCTGGGAGATATAAACTTACACCCAAGCACGTATCTGGACCCTACTGAAATTCATATGCAAAGCCTGTACCATTCTTGCCACTCCTTCAACAGACATACTGATATAATAGATATATTTTCTGCTGACTGTGGACTGTTAACTACAGTTGGAGCTGGATCTTGCAGAAAATTGCCTTCAAATGTAGGCACAAAAGAGGTTTAAAGTGTTATTCCTGAGCCCATTCCAAGATTCAGATGTTATTCTAAGATTTGTATCTTCCAGTTTGTTTTGATCCCTGGAGAGAGGCCAAAAAACCCAGCGGCAGATGCAGTGTATGAAGGCAGAAAACACATATCCACGCCACCGTGGGCCCTAAAGAAAGGAAGGAAGGAAAAAAAGAAAGAAAGAAAGAAGGAAGGAACAGAGCTCCCCGTCATTCTGGACTGGGAGGCAGGAAGGACAACACCAGTGAGGGTGGGGTGGAGGGGTGGGTCTGTAAACATGGAGAAGACAGAGAAGCTGCAACCATTGAATATCCTATCATAATCTAGGAGGAACTGGGGGATGCCCCCATTTTGTTTTCTTCCTTGAACACAAAGGCTGGGTGTAAAGGTTAAGGTAATCTAATTAACTCTGTTATTATGGATTTAGGGAAGGGAGTTAGGTTAGAGTAGGAACATTTCACATAGAAAGTCCAGCTGCAGCCGCTCACAGTAAGCTCTCTCAGAAACCCTGCGGTTTCATTGCCAATGTCTTAATTTGTGTGTAGTAAGGCAACTTGCCCTGTTCTGATGATCAAATGAAGATGCAACTATTTGTGCCTCAATTCATCTCATTATTGCAGAGGCTCTAGTGTTGATTGGCATCAGCTCAGTGAGAGCTAACAGTTATGCTTAATAAAATTTCTTAGTTGGAAAAAGCGGCTACCTGTTTTGTTTTGTTTTGTTTTGTTTTGTTTGCCGCATAGGGAAGGCTGTGTTAATGAATTTCACAGCATAGAAATTATACAGGTAGTCCTTGACATATGCCCATAATGGAGTCTACCCATTACAATTATGTGTCGTAATGGTTATAAAATAGGTCGCTCATGTGACTGACTTGATTTTATGAGTTTTTTTGCGGTTATCATTAAGCAAACACCACAGTTGTTAAGCGAACCAATGCTTTGCTAGGAGTGCAGTTTTCAGTGGCAACTGAAACGAGTGTCAATTTTTGGAAAAACTATCATAAGATGTGGTCATGTGACCATGGACACTGCAGATGGCTGTAAGTTATAACTTGGTATGTTCCAAAAGTGGGATGAGCTCTCTTCCTAGAAGTGAGGAAATGGATGATCCACAGCTAATTCAGGTCGTCCTTTCATTCACGATGTCTCAAGGAAAGATCTTTCAGAATAAAGCCATTGGGGTTCACCTGGAACAGACAGGGCACTCCACAGTGGTTGTTCAATTGGCCTCACTGTAAGGATGCCTCTGAGGCAGGGATCTTCAAACTTGGCCCTTTTATGACTTGTGGACTTCAACTCCCAGAATTCCTCAGCTAGGCAAGCTGGCTGAGGAATTCTGGGAGTTGAAGTCCACAAGTCATAAAAGGGCCAAGTTTGAAGACCCCTGCCTCAGAGGAAGACTTTGAGGCAGGTGGGGCTCGCTGGAATTCCTGTCCACACTGATGCTTCATTTTGAGGACTAACGGGGGACCTTGAGTGGTGGTTGAAATTTGAGGGGAGGCTTTGTCAGTGGGCCTCAGTCTGAATCTATCACTCTTTCTGATTCATTGAGGCAAAAGATTTACTCTGCCTTGGAGCCAGTACTGCCTGGAAAGCATTGACATAAACGTATCTCTACTCCTAATATCCTACTGTAATTAAAATACATGTTATTGAAAATAATCACATCTTCTCCCCATTTTAACCCCCTCTCTCTTCTTCCACAGAGGCTTCCTTGGTTGTTTAACAGTTTTTCTGGGGAATGTAAAGGGATAGAAAAAAGGCCAATAGCCAAGAGGAACTTACAACAAGATCTGACCTCTTTTGGACCTCCTCTAAAATTCTGAAAGCCCTTGATGTAATTATGTTCAAATTAAAATCCTAATAAGGTAGGGATATTCTATGCACAAATCACTATGCTATCATAGTGATAGCACAAATCACTCATCAACATTTTTTTCAGAAGCCCTCTGGCTTTTGGTTTCAGTGAGATCTCCTCCCAGAAAGCATGTGTTGGATTATGATCTCAAAGTTTTTATTTAACAAGCCAGCAAGTCTCCACTGACAGCCAGCACCACAAGAAGGATTCATTGCTCTGAATGACTCTTTCCAACTCTGTTTTTTCACTAATTAACCAAAAGTTTCCATCTTCTTTCTGGGCCTTTCCCTTCCGTTGACTCTGATCCATTCTTGAAACAGCAAAAAAAAAATGTAGCAGCATCAAATTGTTGATTCCAATCCTGCCCTTATTGTTTCTGTTTCTGGTCACTGCTGTTACCTGACCACTTTCCAAGGTAACAAGTGATAAAGCCAAACAAATTTTACATACCTTGCAGATTCTCTTGGAGGGAACCAGAATAAGAGGAAAAATATTTCTGTAGAACTGGCCAAGGTTGTCTGTTTCTCTTATGGCCTGGGATAAGATGAAGATCATCAATGTCACAGCAATATGGCCAGGGCACATCTGCACCATAATCAGGGACAAATGATGAAAGGCAATCCATCTGATTAAGCCTATATCTACCATTGGTACTAAATTCAGACACCAAGCCTCTTTTCTAGGATTGGGTTGGTAGAAAAATTGAGTCGTCTCCTAAAATTATTAGCCAGCCTAACTGATATTAATATCACCTGTAGGTTAGCTACTGAAGGATATACTTGACCATATTGGCCTGCTCACTGTCTGTTGCTTAGCCAGTATTCTAAATAAAACAACCAACAACTTGTGCAGCAGGCAAAAAAGCTTCTTTCTGCTGCTGGGTTCCTCTTTTCATTTTTTTTTTAAAAAAGAGCATTCTGCAGGACACCTGCAGCCTGAAGTAGTGAAATACGTTTGATTACCTCAGCTTTTTCCTACCTCAAGCTGCTTCAGGTAGCCAATAAACTGGGAAAGGAAAAACAGTGACAATTGGACCAGCTGTTTTTCTCTCAGGCTACTTCCAGAAAAACAAGGAGCGAAGGCAGTGCTATCTCTTTGCTCATAACTTTTTTTTTCTGATTGTAAGAATAAGCAGCCAGCCAGTTCTGGCAATGGGCTCAGCCCTCAGACAGATTAAAAAATAGTTATGCTTTTCTAGGCTCCCTCTCCACTTAGAGTAGTCATATGCTCCATCGCCAAGCCTATCCCAAGATACTAGGTAGGAGCTGGAAATCTTAAATCTGTTACATAATGCGGGAAGGCATTGCTTAAGCTGGCCTTCCCTAAAGCAGATGCCATCCAGATGTGTTTGAACTGCATTCCCAATAATTCTAATGGAACCCTACTGCAAAAGTTTAATCCTTTTTTGTAACTTATGTTTTGCAGATTGTAGAGAAAGGATTTGTGCTAAGCTTTAAACTATGCAAGTTCCTGTAATACTTCTGCATAAAAGCAAATTTCTGCAGTTGAAATTCAGTAGTGGGGGTTGGGGACCAAGTTAAAGAAACCTCAGATTTCATGTAGTGTTCAAGCTGGTTGTTGCAAATGTTCTTTGAATGTTATCAGTAAGAAAGATTAGAACTGCTGGGCAGGAGTCTAATCCTTCTTTGAAATGACAGTCCTCACATGATTATCTCCCACCTGGTTATACAGGTTCCTATATTGGGATAGGACCGAAGTGCCTGGGAAAACTCAGACAAAGGCAGGGAGAAAGGAAACAAGCCATTTGCACATTAGAAGTTTCTGACTTACATCTGAAAGTCAAGGACGTAGCTTTAAAAATATTTACTGAATTCTGTTTACAGTTGATAGTTTATGAACCTGAGCGTGTGTTCCTAGGCTAGGTCATATTTTCCCCCTCGTCTCTTTACCTTTCACCCCTTGAATTTCTCCAGACAACATGATTTGTGTTTTAATAGTATTTTTTTTCCTAAGAAATTTAGTAGAACTATGCATCAGATCCACCCAACAAGGGCTATTGCATATTTTCAATTTTAGCCCTGAAAACGCAGCTATACTTTAGTAATTGTTTTGTATATACTGCACCAGAAAACACTATGTCACCAACCAAATTTATAAAAAGTTGTGTCCATTTCTAATCTCCTCAGTCCAGGTTTTCCCTTGCTACATTGAACTAATAATTAAAGTATGGGAAGAATATATTTCTCTGGGTTTATAAACATATGTCTCTATTATCACAAATGAAGATTAGAGACATATGTTTAAAAACCTGGAGTAATATATCCTTCTCATACTTAAATTATTAGCTCAATGTAGCAAGGGAAAACCTGGACTGAGGAGATTAGAAATGGACACAACTTTTTATAAATTTGGTTGGTGACATAGTGTTTTCTGGTGCAGTATATACAAAACAATTACTATGGTATAATTGCATTTTTTTAAAAAAAAAAATCCCAGTAGTACTTACGAAGGGGAGTTGTAAAGCCATCAAGCCACCTTTCCCCTGAAAAAAATGAAACTGACAAACTAATATAATCAAGCATAATTCAAGCATAATTAAGCATAGATCAAGTATAAATGGGGCAATGAACTATCTACAGGACCTTTAATCTTCATTTGTGATAAAAAAAGGTCCTGTGGATAGTTGATTGCTCCATTTATGCTTGATCTATGCTTAATTATGCTAGTTTCTGGGTTTCATTTTTTTCAAGGGAAAAAATACCATTTTGGACAAATGGCTGTCCAGTCTCTTCTTAAAAACTTCCAGTGTTGGAGCATTCACCGCTTCTGGAGGCAGGTTGTTCAATTGGTTAATTGTTCTAACTATCAGGAAGTTTCTCCTTACTTCTAGGTTGCTTCTCTCCTTGATTAGTTTCCATCTGTTGCTTCTTGTCCTGCCTTCAGGCGCTTTGGAGAATAGCTTGACTCCCTCTTCTCTGTGGCAGCCCCTGAGATATTGGAACACTGCTATCATGTCCCTCCCTCATCCTTCTCTTCATTAAACTAGACATACCCAATTCCAACAGCCATTCCTTATATGCTTTAGCCTCCAGTTTCAAGGCATGCAAAATCTGACATGTTCTTTCAGTAGTGCTGTCCCACAAGGGGTGGGAACATCCTGATACTTATTGGCCACTTCAGGCTGAGGGAGACTCAGATCCCAAATGCTCTTCTTTCTTGGCATTCCTTTTTCAGGGGGGCGGAAGTGGGCTGAAAGAGCTTGGCACAGCTACCTTCCACTGTACCAACAACTCCTCACAGCCTTCTGAACAGCTATTGAGTGGGCTGTATTATGTCGCAAAGAAACCAGACTGTCTCTCTGCTTTTAGTGGGTTTTAGCTCGATAGATTTAAGCACCCGTTTAGCTTTCCTTGTAGCTTGCACTGCTGGGCTTTGAGACGGCCAACTGTCCCCCTTTATATTCATTTCCCCATTCTGCCCCCCAAAATCTGTTTGGGTGGTCCACAGAGAGTGGACGTCCAGCTCTGGCACTTTACAGCTCCCCCAGTTTTGACAAGTGCTATAAAGCAGGAGAAGCAGATTAACTGCTTATCAAAACTTGGCACCTCCCTCAGATCCAGCCCTGCCCTATCTTGGTATCCTGTTGGTCAGATGAAGTTCTAAAAGTGAGAGGATAGCAAAGCTAGACAGTTTAACAAATCAGTTTGCTTAACTTGCTCTGCACACACAAGGTTAGGATGCTAAGATTTGACAGAAAACCAAAAGGGAATCAATCAGCAATGGGAACAGCAGCTATTTACGTTGGCATAATTTTCTTCCAATTGAAGGTTAGATGGGTAGCATTTTAATTCAACAGAGTCAAAGGCCCAATGCTTGGATTCCCTAATTTTCTGGATGCTGTTCTAATTCTGCCTTAGTTCAACTTCAGTCATATTAATTTCTATTCTCCTAGGAAAATGGTTTTGCTCCATTTTTATTCATTTGATTTCCCCATATATTTTTTTGTCTTTTGTCTTTCATCTAAGTCTTCTCCCTCCTTTCTTCCTCTCCCTCTTCTTCTGTATTTCGTAAGGTTTAGTGTGTAATGCTGTCAAACGAATGGGGAAATTCTCTTGGAAAGTTTAAACGGATGCTTCCCAAGAGGTTTGAGAAGAGAAACATTATTTTGTTACCTTACAGCTTGTGTCAGCAGAGCATATATAGTTAAAGTCACTTAAGATTATAACAAGGGGAGAGGATATATTAAGCAATTATAGTAATAGCAACCTTGTTAAGAATGAGCTATCCGATATGAGATGGAAGCAATAACAGCGCCCGCTCAGAGGCAAGTGCAGACTTGCACTGTTCCAGAAGAAAGCACCTGCAATTTACCCACAGGATTAACCCCTGGATTCCCAAGAGATGTTCCGTGAGTGTGTTTTCTAATTCCCTCTGCCTAATTCGGAACATTTAAAATATGCCCAAAAGATAAATGTTACCAGTTTCCCAGTATGTATGTAAGAGAAAGGCAGCTGGTGGCTTCCAAATTACATTTTTCTGATCCTGGGGGACATCTCTTACCTTACTACTAAAAGTTGGTGACATAAATATTCACCAGTTTGAAGTTGGAAATTCATGCACGCAGTAGTGCGTGCCCTAAAATAGGCTAATTCGTTAATTAATTGATAGGCTTTGTAAAGGGGGCAAGAAATTCTTCACTTGCGCCTCAAATCTGGGAAGTATGTATGAGGAAGTCCTGCCCTCTCAGCATCATAGTTTTGCTCACCGTGACCATCCCTCCCACCAAAATGTTAAGCATGGGCCCCAATTAATGTGAGGCTGCACTCTTTCAATGTACAGGGCCTTCCTTCCTTCCTTCCTTCCTTCCTTCCTTCCTTCCTTCCTTCCTTCCTTCCTTCCTTCCTTCCTTCCTGATTAGCATTTAGATAGTTCACTTAAAAACAGTGAAACAATAAAAACATTAAAACAGTAATTAAATTTATATTCGCTAATATTTCAGAGCCTAATGAAAAAAATGGGTCTTCATATATTTTCTGAACGCTAAAAGAACAGGGGCCAAAAGCAATGGGATGACCATGTTTCTTCCTTAATGGAGAAACATGGTCATCCCATCAGAATTATTTTGGTCTTTAATCAAAATTACCCTTTTCATTTAGGGCTCGGTGATCCAGAATAAATCAATATCCTTTTTTCTGTCCTTGCAGTGATTTTCATGTTAGAAGGATGGCAAGATAAACTGCACTGAAAGAACTCAAATAATTTACAATTTGATATTCTTTATCCAAGCAGGATCAAACATTTTATGGCTTATCTTAATCCTGCCCTTCACACAAAAATGAACAGGATGGTTGATATGTAAGAAAAATGATAATAAATGTAAGAAAAATGTGAAACAGACAAAAGTAAAAGCAGCTGATAAAACTAATGACATAAAAAATTAAAACCAATTTCCTTTGGTTAAGAGGGCCCAGAAAATGTTTTAAATTTAAAAAAAAATGCCTCATGGCATGATTAGACCTAGTCCTGGAGGCAAAGAGTCACGGCCCATTTAACAGGTGAGGAGGAAGATCACCAAAACACACATTTTGAAGTAAGCAGTGTAATACCTATAATCTCTGAGATGGGGGTTATCTGACTTACTTTCAGCATCCAAGTACATCACTGCTACGGTGAAAGGATATGAATCCTGAAAGCAGTTTACATAACAACAAACTGGCTTATTAAGTTGAACAGCAACCAAAGTGAGCATCTTCACCTATGGAGAGAAAGGAACTCTTGTGTTGATGCATGAGACAATCAAGCTCACCCTTTCTTAATTTTAATAATTGGATAAATTAAAACTGACTTTTAAAATGGTTAAAAAGAATCCATAACTACCAAAGATTTGATTATTTATCCAGAAGGCTTTTATTTGAAAACAACCATTGCCTCTCTCTCTCTCTCTCTCTTTTTTTTTTTAAAGGAGTCTGCTCCCAGTTCTGAGATGCTTGCCCTTTAATACATCCCTTCAAGCAGTACTCTCTGGCAATTTAATTGATAGGTAACTTGTTTGTCCAAGTAGTGAGGATTTTACTTCTTAGGCAGGGCCTAGCCTGCCCTCTTAAAGGATCAGGATAGCAATCAGGTGTGTTGGTAGATCAAGCTTTGTCACTGGAGGCCCAGGCGAAGTCTATGGGCTGGTGCAGCTGCAACTGATAGGCTGCCTGTCCTGCACCCCAGACAGGGGGACCCTTGCCTCATTTCTCTATGTTTGGGTCTATCTCTATGTTAGGCTGACGTAACTGGCTCTGAAAACTGCTTAGAAATGGCCCTTGTGAAGCTCATTTCTAAAGTGCTGTTTCTTTCCTTCAAACAGACCAAGGAGTCCATGAGCCCTGGGCCCTGTGCAGCCCCTTCAGAGCCTCAAGAGTTATTCCTCTGGGGTTCTTCCAAAAGGTAAACAGGTATTTTTTTAAGGTGATAAAAGAGAGTGATGATTAAATATTAGAGGAGGAAACCATCATATTTACTGCATTGAATTAATTTAATTTTAATTAGATTGCAATTTAAATAAATTACATCAACTGCATCTAGTCTAGGCCTAGATCCACCCACTTCTATGTCCTGCCTACTTTGGAAGTGCGTGTATCTCCTTTCGTGACACCCCAAAATCAAGTGCCACCCTTGGCTTTACTCATGCTTTTAAATCCCAGAGATGGCTTGGGAATAAAACAAGCAAGCAGCATGTGCAAAATGAGCATATTTGCTGATGGCATGTTATTAAATGCATGAGATGTTCTTATTACATACCCACGTATGCAATCAGGAAAAGAACTTGTTTAAATCAGAATATTTTTCTCTTGAGGATCAAGCAAGGTATGTCTTGTTTGCTTTTTCTCTGTTTTGTTGCGCTTTGTCCAAATTGTCCAGATTGACAATCCAAGACAACCAGATCATTTAGAGTTTGGGTCCCACATGGGCACATTGTGTAAGTCTTCCTTGGAATCAGATCCACAGAATAAAAGACTGGTAGGAGGAAATGACACCAAATGCAAGTCTGTTTCCCGTTGCAATAGAAAAAGCTCAAGTAATTAATTCTAATTAGCAAAACTGGAACAAGGGACACATTAAAACATGGTGTGTAACTAAGTAATGTTAATAGACTAAAAATCCCAAAGCTTGCATCAGGGATTGAATGGCCAACAGGTAGTCACCACTTTACAGATTTATATCCTAGCTGAATAGGCTTAAGAAATATGAAATTGTGTTGGCCCATTTTTTGGTCCTATTTGTTCCTAAATGCATCAACACTGAACATTCATCTGCTATCCTGACCTACATACCATAGTGGATATGTCAGCATTTCACTTGCATCCATGAAGGCAGACTGGTTATACCGGAAATACAGTGTGTTTTTCCATGAAGCACATACAGTAGTGACAAATGACCTTCCAGTTTTCAACAGCCCATAAAAATAACATCTGCAATAATTGCAAAAATGCACATCTTCAGCCAATTGTTGGCAGGGAATTAAACATAATGGGCTTTAGTATAATGTTAAGTCTCCATCAGCCACAATGTACTTCTGAAAGTGAAGGAAGAAGCAAAAGATTCTCTCAGCTATAAAATCCTCTCAGATACTCCTTCCATGGTTTTTTAATTGAAGAAATTGGAAATGTAAGAATCTTCCTGTTTTTGCTCCTGTCCTGAATATGAATTCCTGGCCTCTTTTAGGAGAGACAAGTCTGAAATATTGATTTGCACATCATAGGTACAGATAATTATAGTGACACCCTTGTCCATAGGTGAAGTGATAAATCTCACAGAATTATAGAAATATGGAAAAATTGGATGGTATCTTGGAGAACATCTCCCATAAAACTCCACTGAATCTGCTGCATGTTCACAGAGAATCTGAAGATTATTACAGGGAAAGACCAGTCTGCCCCTCTTTCTGTTTTAATCATTTGGAGAAACTATTCTCCATTCTTCAACAGCCATTCACCCTATGATGGCAACATTAACTGGAGAGAGAAATGCTTCCTTCTATTGCTAGGGCCTAGAGACTTCCCTACAAGCTCCAAATCGGCTCTGGCTTTAAGTGATCAAATGATCTTGGCTCAATTTGAAAGCGGAGTCAGCATTTTTCTGGCTTCATGCTGGTTTATTATAGCCAGAACAAAGCTGGTCTTGTTAACAGTGAGAATTGTGGGTGGTCCATTCTTGCATGGGTGGGAACTCCTACCACTCCCCACTTTCTGGCTCTCAGGCTTGAGTAAGCTATGTCATTTCAAGGCAGTCATTCAAGAGAACTGACACTTTACATGCCTGCTCCCAGCCAGATTCTTGTTAAATAATTTCACTAGGCTGACTTTACCTGGACTACTGTGCACAGAGAAGTCTTGCAAGGATCTGAAACCTGTCAGAACAGTCCAAATCAGCCCTGAGTATATTTTAAAGTGGAATTTCTGAAGCTTCTTTTTATGATTTTTCTCTCCTGCATCATCTAGATTCTAGCAGCATGCAATCACAGTTAGGAATATTGCTTCCTTGCAGAAAGCAAGCATATTGTTGCATTTTCTTTTTTAAAAAATAACTTTTATTGAAAGATTTTACACGGAGAATAAGAAATGCATTCAAAGAAAAAAAAAGTATACCGGTAATAAAGTGTGAAAAAGAGAAAAGAAAAAGAAGAAGAGGCTATATAAAAAATAAAAAATAGAAGAAAATATACATTGACAACTATCTCTTCTGCCATAATTGCTCTCTTGATTTAATTTTATATTCTCCTTCTAATTCCCCAGTAATTCCTGGTTCGTTAATTATTTGTCTTTACCTGTTGTTTCTCTTTCATAAAATGCTTCTTGTGCTGAGATCCATAAGGTATCCGTGCCATCCAAACCTCAGATCATGACCTAATTGTAAAATGTTTTGTTCCTCAGCAACTCCCATTTTTTTTCCTCCAAACCAAACAACAAGCTCAAAAAATCCATTTTAAATCCAGTAAATCCAATCTTTTTTCCTTTGCATCGTGTAACACTTTAACTTGCAGTTTTTTTCCCTTGACATACAAATGTTGATGTATGTTTTTGGCATCACTAGAATGGTGCAGTATATGATCATATCAGGTATTGTCTAAATCAGTGGTTCTCAACTTGTGGGTCGGGACCCCATTTGGGGTCAATCGACCATTTCATGGGGGTCGCCAAGCAAGGCTGTTCGCCATTTTTTTTGTCCGCCATTTTTTTTGTCTGCCATTTTTTCCCCCTTTTCCGGCGGGTGCCTTACCTCCCTTGGGCTGGGCCAGCTGGTGGTCGGCCTGCTCCGTCTCTGCCACTTGCCAGCTACGCCTCGGCTGGCGCAGGGGGCGGAACCACGCATGCACGGCGCTCCCGAGCAGGGAAAGTCCTCGACTTACAACCGGTTGGGTAGTCTTCAACTTACGACCGGTTTAGTCCTCAACTTACGACCGGTTTAGTCCTCGACTTACGATTGGTTTAGTCCTCGACTTACGACCAGTTGGGGTCGCGGCATTAAAAAGGTTGAGAACCACTGGTCTAAATTCTAAAACAAAAACATTATTCTAGGCAAAACATTCATTTTTGTCATAGAAAGTCTCCCCAACTGTTACAACTTTAATTTCTTCCATCTTAACATTACCTTCTTAGTTTCATTCCATGTCTTAACCTAATTATTGTGAAATTGCATACAGTTCACATTCGTCATAATGCCCAAATGTTTTACCTTTTCCTCAATCTCAAAACCAGTTTTCTCTACCAGTTCTATTTGACCGTCTATTTTCATACTTTTGTTAACATCTTCATCTTCTGATCATTAATCTTAAAACCTGTAGCAAAGCAAATGTTCCCATTCCTGTTTCTACTCCTTCTAATACAGCGCTCCCCATATCTGAGTAAATTACCCAAGATTGGGCAAAAGTGGTTTTTCTTTAGGTAATGGGTTTGGGTGTTGCTACCGAATCACAGCAAGGACATTTAAGTGGACTTTAAGTGTTTTATCTAGATAGGTAAGATGGATTTTCTCATAAGCACTTTAGAATAGAATAGAATAGAATAGAATAGAATAGAATAGAATAGAATAGAATAGAGCTTTTCAACCTTTTCACCCATTGTACCACTTTTAGGATATGACAATATCCGAGTACCACCAGTCGCCTAGCAAGGTGTCAAAAACTTGATGACCAAAAGAAAAAAAAAGGAAAAAAGTGATGAAGTATAGGTAGTCCTCGACTTACAACAGTTCACTTAGTGACTGTTTGAAGTTACAATGGCACTGAAAAAAGTGCCCCCCAAGCCACAGTCGAGCAAGACACCTGCCTGCCCATCCAACGGCGCTCTTCCTCCTGTCCGAGGTTTTCATTGTGAGCATTTCTGTTGAAGATTGGCAGCGGGGGTGGGGTGGGGGGTGTTTGGTTTTTATTCCCCGCGTCTGCTGGGTGTTGCAGCAGGTTTTGGTCACTTCACATGACCCTGGGACACTTTGACCATCATAAATATGAATCAGTTGCCAAGCATCTGAATGTAAATCACAAGACCCTGGAGATGCTGCAACATTCCAGCTGATCAGTGCTTCTTCTAGGCTCAGCAGAAGTGCCAGGATCAGTGCTGCTTTCCAGCTGATTGGTGCTTCTTCAGGGTTCAGCAGAAGCACCAGGATCAGTGCCGAGCTCCAGCTGGAGCCTGGCGCTGATTCTGGCGCTTCCACTGAGCCCTGACAGCCCCGAAAGAAGCGCCGATCAGCTGGAAAGCGGCACTGATCCTGGCGCTTCCGCTGAGCCCTGACAGCCCTGCAGTTCCAGCCATTTCTCGCTCAGGCTTGTGCGGTGCTGCCACCGGTTCAGCTCATTCCCCTTCCCCGCTACTATTTTTCTGGGATGGTCAGGTACCACCTGCCAGGTGCCAATGTACCACAGGTGGTACCCATACCACTGGTTGAAAAGCCCTGGAATAGAATATCTTTACTGTCATTGTGTATCTCACAACAAAATAAAATTGGTTAATGAAGAAAAAGTTTGGGGAGTGCTATTCTAACAGATCCTCCATAACTATCACCAAGCCATCTGCAGAAGCCATTAAGTTATAAGTTTCTTTTTTAAATCTTAACTCCCATGATTCCTTCATCTTGTCTTATGCCCCTATTCAGTACCTCAAGGACTAAAGTGAACAAGAGTGGAGACAGCAGGCAGACTTATCTTGTCCCTTTTTGAACCATACAAGTTTTCGTTAATTCTCCATTAACAATTATTTGTGCTTTCTGTGACATATTAATCGATCTTACCCACTTAATAAAATTATCTCCAAGGCTTATCCATCCCAAAACTCTAATCAAGAAAATCCAGTTCAAATTATCAAAGACTGATACAGCTTGTTTTTCATGTGTTGCTCCAAACACTCTAGAAATATTATTTCTAATATTATCTTGGTCTTTTAGGTAAAATGGTCTTTTAGGTAAAAATCCACCTTGGTCTTCATGAATAATTAATAATTATTATTTTTTTCAAACTTTTATCCAAAACCATTATAAACAATTTATTCAGTAAAGATACTGCTTGATAACCTTGTTAAAGTCAGGTTCTGGGCTTCTTTAGGTTTTAATGCTATATTAATATCTTTCTAGCTTTCATAAATCCTTTCATTCTCTAAAATAATGTTTATGACTTGTTGTAAAGATTGTAAAAGTCCATCCTTAAAGCATTTTTAATAGAATGCTGGCCAACATCTGGACCAGTGCCCTTCCTGTTTTAGTCTTTTTAATAGCTCCACACAGTTCCTTTATTGTCCATTCCAAATTTATCTTTGATTCTCTGTAATCTTTGGTAGATTCTGCTTGTGTAAATATTCATTCACTTATTCCAAGGCAATTTCTTGACCCTTATATAAAATAGAATACTAGTGAAACAATTTGTGCACATTTGCATTATCAGTTATTACAGTATTTCCTTCTTGCAACTCTGACATCACTTTCTTTTCTTCTTCTTTACACAGTTTACATGCCTACTATTTGCCCAGTTTATTTGCAAATTTAAAATTTCTTTGTTTTGCATAATCCATCTTTATTTCCATTTCTTTCACCGTTAACATAGGTAATTGCCTCTGCAGAAGTTTAATTTGATGGGTAACGGTTGTCCTCTCTGGGGATTTTTAAGTTCTTCTTCCTTTTTTTTTTTTAAATCATCCATAGTCGCTTGTATTTTCTCTTGCTTTTTTAAAATATCACTGTTATGTTGTCTAAAATATCCTCTTATAAAAAGCTTTGGTTGCACTTTCAAACGCTGTTATATGCAACAAGGTGATTTTTAAAAAAACAAACCATCATACCAACATGGATGCTTGTGTGTTGTAGACAAGACACCATTTTTTTTAAGAGTTCAGGATGATCAAATGATCAATTTTAACTACTTGTTAGATGCCTATCTGCTTTTCTCTTAGACCGCAACATGGCCTAAGGAGTACTGCTACCTCTTATTATTTTCCCAAACAACTCTGTGAAGTGTTGGATTGAGCAAAACGTACTGGTGCAAAGTCAGCAGTCTGAGCTTCTGTGCCTGAGGAAGGATTAGAATCTCCCCAGTTCTAGTCTAGTCACAACAATGATATATATCACTATATAGAACCACACCGGTTCCGGTTCAAGTGTGAGAAACAACTGAGGGGCTTCCCCTGATCTCAGCAGGTTCCCAGCATTTTGGGGACTGAAAACAACTGCAAGCCAATTTCAAAATACAGTGGTCCTTGACTTACGATTGGTTGCTTGCCAATCATTTGAAGTTACAGTGGATTGTCCCAAAGGTACTTATGACCTGATTCCAAAGTTTTGGTGGCAATGGCCCCATCCCCAGAGTCATGTGACCAAATCAATCAGAATAGAGCTGGAAGGGACCTTGGAGGTCTTCTAATCCAACCACCTGCTCAAGCAGGAGACCCTATACCATTTCAGACAAGTGACTGTCCAGTCTCTTCTTAAAAACCTCCAGTGATGAAGCACCTACAACTTCTGACGGCAAACTGTTCCCGTGATTAATTGTCCTCACTCTTAGGAAGTTTCTCCTTAGTTCCAGGTTGCTTCTCTCCTTGATTAGTTTCCATCCATTGTTTCTTGTCCTGCCTACAGGTGCTTTGGTAAATAAGTTGACCCACTCCTCTTTGTGGTAACCTCTCAAATACGGAAATATTGCTGTCATGTCACACCTAATCTTTCTTTTCTCTAGACTAGCCAAACCCAAATCCTGCAACAGTTCTTCATATGTTTTAGTCTCCAGGCCTTTAATCATCTTAGTTGCTCTTCCTTCACTTTTTATAAAGTCTCAACATCTTTTTTCTAATGTGGTGACCAAAACTGGATGCAGTATTCCAAGCGTGGTCTTACTAAGGCTTTATAAAGAGGTACTAATACTTCGCATGATTTTGATTCTATGCCTCTGTTTATACAACCAAAGATTGTATTAACTTTTTTGGCTGCTGCTACACACTGCCGACTCATATTTAAGTGATCATCCACTAGGACTCCAAGGTCCCTCTCATAGTTACTGTTTTTGAGCCAGATTTCACCTAATCTGTACTTGTACCTTTGGTTTTTCCTATCTTGCTTTTCTCCATATTAAATTTCGTGTTGTTGGATAGGGCCCATTGTTCAAATCTGTCAAGATCTTTTTGGATCCTGAGCTTGTCTTCTGGAATGTTGGCTATTCCTGCCATCTTAGTGTCATCTGCAAATTCGATGAGTTCCCTTCTATTCCCTCATCTAGTCATTTATGAAGATATTGAAGAGTACTGGGCCTAAGATGGAATCCCGTGGCACCCCACACCTCCATGTAGATGTAGTACCATTAAGGATGACTCATTGAGTATATCAAGCGCTTAGCAACCAGTCCTCATTGATGGTGGTGTGCAGCATCCCACTGTCACATGACTATGTTTTACGATGTTTTTGGTGAAAATAGGTACAAACTTCTTGGTTTCAGCAAAACTGTCCCATTGTGACCATTAAGTTCGCTTAATGACTGCAGCATTCACTTTAATGACAAAAACAGTCACAAAAATGGGTCTGGTCATATGCTGACTCGTTTTACAACTGTCACAGCTTACGACCATAATGGGCAGGCTCCATTATGGTCATAAGTCAAGGACTAACACTTTGAAGGAGCTGGAAATTGAAATTGCCAGTTAGTTGGAAGTTCTCTAACATCACTTAGGTCAGTTCTACTATTTGAGCCAGAATAGATATCAGCCTGTGTCCAGTCAGATAATCTTGTCTCATGACACACCAATGTGTATTGGCAGTGTTGCATTGCTCTCTCAGCACTGTTTTTTTTCCCTTGCTCCCCTCTTTTTAGGGTTTCGTTCTTTCACTGGAGGGTAAAACTTTGCTCTTTCTTTTGTTCTCTCTTTCAAAGCAAGCTTTTGGTGGATCTGCGTAATATTTTGGCATTCAATCAAGAACTTGCAAGATTTCAGCATTCTTGCATGAACTCTTGCAAGATTAGAGTATTTTGGCGCCTTCGGGCACCCGATTCCTGCTCTAGCTGCGTTAAGCCTCGAGGAGGGAAAAAAAAAAAAAAAGAAACAGCTAAGATGAAACCACATCACAGACGTTAGGAGAAACCAAGCTTCTATAAGGGTCTGTGTTTAATTTGATTAATGACCAAAGCTCTCATCGGCACTGAAGAATTTAGAAAACGAGTAAACAAACTAAAATAAACAAACAGTGGTCCTTTGCATGGCCTGTTTCAAATTGCTTGTCCTCAAAATGCTTGGGCAGAATTGCCATCTGGTATCATAGAACCAGAGCCAAGGCAGGCAAGCAGATGTTTGGCAAGGATGAGTAAAAATGGCTACCTCCTTTTCCAGTGGCACAGGAGTGGCAAGGAATCAGGCAAGTCTTCAAGCTCGCAGGGGCAGCTTAAGTGTGGAATGCTTGAGATAAGCTTAGCTAGGTATTCTGGCATGCAAGGAGCATAATGGGGGATTGCCAAGCTCTAAGGAGAACGTCATCAATGTCTTCCCTGTGTAACGCTGTCCATATACCACCTTCACATCAGGGAGAGAGGAGCTCATGAAAGCTCCAGAATATTTTGGAAAAGGTGGGGAGAGGAAGAAAAGCCAAGTAAATTAATTAAGTAATTAAACAAACAAACAAAGAAATAATATTGGCAAGAGACCAAAATATGCTCAGTTGAAAGGGCAGCCCTGGGAAACAGAAAGTGGAAAATTAGAGAAATGGAGGAATGGATGGACGTGTTTTCTGGAGGAGCCTGAATGGCTGGCTGGCTATAGCCCTGAGGAGCAACACATACACCCAACAATATTTTGTTGCGGGCCCCACTTACGATTGCTGTGGGGGAAAAAATGGAGCTAGCTTTTCCAACCCTATCCTCCTTCAATCTAGAATTTGGGTCACCCAATGAAAGTGGCAAATACGATTTTTCAAAGCAATTTATTATTCATACTGATCATGATCATGATCATACATAGTCATCTAAGTATTCTATAAGCATACTAGAGCCCCCATATACTGTACATTTTCCCATCTAGTCTGTGCATTCTGCATATCAAGAAAGAGGACAAACTAAATGGGATGGAGAAAAAGAAGTCCTCCCTTGGGTAATTTAAAAACAGGCATGAAGAGATTCTTGCTCAATGGATTTAGCTGAGGAACACACTAGTATATGTTATGTCTGAAATTAATTAAATATTGCAATTTCACTCCTCTCCTGCCTTCTTGCTTCTCTGAAGTGGAGATCAGTTTTTATGACCAACTAGCTGTCCCCGGCCACGCGTTGCTGTGGCTCAGTCTGGTAAAAGCATGTGTTGCTTTTACGTCGAACAGATGGCGCTGGTTTTCACAAAAAAACATGTTTTTACCTGTCACAGGTGTGACATCTATATAATAAAGGTATATAAAAACACGCGCGTATTCGAATGCAACGTTGTATCAAAATTTCAAAGCAATCGGTGAAGAACTTTCGGAGATTTAAGATTTTGAACAAACGAACATTTACATTTTTATTTATATAGATAAAGAATGGTGGAGATAAAAAAAAACAGTGAAATAATATCTACTCTGTCATCAGATGATGGTTTTATGACAGCACTAGCACAGACTACTTTGGAAGAGTTGCCTTTAGTGGAGAATATGTGTAGCTCAGGTTGAAATGTTAAATGTTGGTATTAAGCCAGCTATAACAGCCTTCATCAAAACAGGTGGGACAAGCTACCCCATATCCAACAGCCCCCATCCCTGTATTAAAACTCAGTCAGTATTGCCTCGTTTGTTGATGATATATTTGCAAGAAGAAAGCAAAACTCAACAAACACCAATATCCCAAGAGTTGCCTTTATTTGAGAGCTACACTCACCACATCGACCTAGTTTATTTTATGTTAGTCCCCAGAAAAAAAATGTGTATATTTTTTTCCAAACTGAAAGAAGAACATTTAAGGAAGACCATTTCTCATTTGTATAACCAGCCATGGATCCACCATTACAGATTTGGTTTACATATAATTTTCCAAGTATGGAAGCTAAAAGAGAAGAGCCCAAATTCATCTGTACGTTTGGGGAAAAACAGCAGCTCCCTATACTTCCTGTACTTAAAGACTAGGTTGAAAATGTATGGATGAAGCAGTCACAAAGGTGGAAGACAAAGAGCCCAAGTTTTGGTCAAGGCCAATCTAAGTCATGTTGGGCCTAACACAAAGGACAACAAAATGGGACCTTCCCTCTTCCATAGATCCTAAGGAAGAAGAGTGATAATGAAGGCAGCATGCTATCTTAGAGAGCAAAGAGTGGTGGCATGCATTGTTTTGTTGTTTCTAATCCTATATGTCAAGCCAGAGGTCAGGTGCTGCCTTCATCTCCCACCCGCTGAAGCCCATCTTAGCTTTGGTCACTTGGAGTCAGTGGCCCATTGTGAACTCTCTCCCCATGTACAAAAAGGAAGTATTTTCTTTCTTGGGCCCACTGAGAGAGCAGGCTACCCAGAAAAATGGCTAGCACATGTGCTGCTTTTGTCCTGTCTCTTTAAGGCCTCCCCCCTCCCCCCAGTACAGCATCATTGGCTATAAAGCTGTGCGGTAAAACAGCTGTGTGGTAGTTTGTGTAGGGGAGACAAGAAGGTAAGTGGGGAAATAAAGCAGCCTGAAGCAGCTAGAAGGGAATAATGTTCTCTAGCAGTACTCACAAGAAGTAGTAAGATTAATAGTAGCGGTGGGGAAGAGTTGAAAAGAGTGAGTAGAGAGTAATAGGTGTGAGTGCTTGTGTGTGTTGTCTAGAGAACCGTGTTGTTGGCTGTTAAAAGAACCTGTGATAGGCCCGGATTTTCCCTACATACCACTCATGCCAAAGATAAAAAACATATTTTTTTCATTGCGTCACGAGAATGACATTTTCTCCAAGGGGGGAGGGAGGTGCTTCAAGTAAAAGCAAGAAAACCATGACCCTGCTTCAAAGAATTGCCCCAGGCCCTGCGAGGGAATGGCTGTGATTCAAGATTAATCAGACAAAAGCAGCAGAGGGTTTTTCATTCTGTTTTTGACTTTTTGCGCAGAGCCAAAAGTTTCCACATTCAGAAGTGAGATGGGGCATCAAAAATGTGATTTCAAAAGAGACGGTGACAGCGTGTTTTGTCACTGGGCTCAAATCCATGTCCCATGTCTTCACGTGTAACCCCATGCTCCCTAAAATCTTATTTCTTCTGTCCCTTCAATTCATCCAGTTGGTCAAAAAAGTTCTAGGGTCGATAAAGGGTCCCACCCCAAATGCATTTATTTTAAAGGGGGGAGGGAAACAGCTGAAGTTCTAGAGCATTTTGTGAGACTCTCCTGGGAACTACTTGGCAATTTTGTCTTCACCATCTTCCTCTCTCTCTCTCTCTCTCTCTCTCTCTCTCTCTCTCTCTCTCTCTCTCTCTCACACACACACACACACACACACACACACACACACCCACACACCAAAGATCCATTAGGATCACAGCTGTCTACAGTGTGCAGCTCTTCCTTTGATTTCACAGTCGTATAAGATTCTGAGCAGGTGAAAAATAAGACTTACTCAAGTTCCAACCTAACAGTCACTAGTGTGGAGTAATAACCTTTTTGTCATGTTCAGACTACAAAGAAAAGTGGAATGCTAACACAAAAACTAATCCCTATTTTTCTTCTGCCTAAATATTAAAAAAACAAAGATTTGGTCATACTATTTTTAACCTGCCTGATGCATTGACATAGTTTGTGTGGGTGTGCCTTTAAGCCCTGGCAATTGAATTAACTAGTCCCTGCAGGTTTTTGGGGTTTTTTTTGCCAAGAAGCTGAGAAGTGGGTTGCCATTGCTTTCTTCCCAAGGCTGAGAGAGAAGAACTGGCTCAAGTTCACCCAGTTGGCTTCATGCCTCAGGTGGGACTAAAACTCTTGATCTCCTGGTTTCTACACCAAACTGTGTCTCTAGTGGGTGTTAGCAGCAGCTTTATTCTCAGATATATAATGGCTCTTGTAGCCAGTTAGGGCAATGAAATAATAACAAAAGATAGCCATGCAAAGAGACCCTTTAAGCTGTTATGCATGCAATATCTAAACAGGAGGCTTTTAAAAATTGTATCTGAATTTAACATACAGTCTTGTATAAACTACATTAGTTTTAATGTATTGTTATTCGTATTTTTTTTTTACTGATTCCAGTTATGCTAAACAAATGTTTAATACAGACATGCTTTATTAGAAATTGGTCATGGAATGTTTCATAGTACTCTAATGGTATATCGGAGATTTATTGACTATCCATCCTTATTCTTGAAAACCCCAAAATGATGTCAACTGGTCAAGGGAAGAAACCAATTTAGCTGAATGATTTAGCTGAAAACAGTCTGGCATAGGATTATACCTTTTCCCATCTGCTGTTGTGGGAATTCTAAAATGGCTAACAAAGTACGTCTGTCCGTTACACGGTTAGTGTGATGATGTGCTTGTTGCCAGAACTGGCAGCAAAGAGATTTAACTAGATGAATGGCTGAGTGGATTAAGCAAGGGGTAGTGGAGACATGGCAAGGCATAGTCCTTTGTGCAAAATGGTTGTCCACTCCACTTTAAAAGGTAGGATTCAGTTGGTAAAGATAAATAAAGGCGGAGTAAAGGGGGCATTGATAGGTACTGTTAAGAGAACTTGATAATTTCAATAATAATTCTGCAAGGTCTCCTTTGGAAGCTTCAAAGGGTAGCTGAGATCCTGATGAAAAGTAAAGATGCCTCTGAATCTGGGTTAACTTCTGATAATGTCACGGACATTACATTTTCTTGGCAATGATCTAGAAGTGATTTGTCATGTGTGGATATTTTTTATTGTCCATTTTTTAGTTTATAGCTCTGGGTAGTCTCCCATCCAGGTACTAACCAGGCACATAATTACTCTATCTTCCCCACCCTCTGCCACATCCCGTTGTAATTCCTACATTGGCCCAGCCACTCTATGCACTTGATAAAATGAATTTCAGCTCACAAAAGTATGTTTTTTATTTATTAGATAGAAAAAACCATTGCCAGATTCCTTCTGATGGTGAACCTTTACCATACATGACAGATGTTGGTTTGGCCTTGAGGACAATCAATACACATGACTACGGACTACTTTCATGCTCCACCAGAAGGTATGTTCCCTTTAATTGCATGAAAGTACTGCTTACAGGAAAGGGCATGAGAGGGCTGTTGACATGGAAGCACCCATCACATTTTGAGCCAAAGGATCGTGTCATTCATTTTCTTACAAGCACATAAGGATACCTGATGTATCCAGGCAATAGGCACTACATTTACCTTCTTGTTCCTGATTTCTTTATAACTGTATCCCCTAGTTTAATCAATTTACCCTTTTTCCCTTTAGAAGAATTTTCATTTGACTACACCTAGCAGCTGGAGATGTTTCTTCTCACCCAGTCCTGACACCTAGCTGAATCTGAAACTCTACATTTTCAATGTTTGGGTGGCACAACCAACACCATTGTTATTTTACCCTGGAGCAACTTTTTAAAACACATTTTGTGGAACATATAAGCAAACGGTCAGATAAACCTATCTAGAGGCCAAACTGAGGAGGACACTGATCAAGGCAGTGTTTTTCAACCTTGGCAACTTTAAGATATGTCACTGGGGAATTCTGGGAGTTGAAGTCCACACATCTTAAAGTTTTCAAGATTGGAAAATAGTGGATTTAGGTGTTGGATCAATAATGGGAAGATTCAAGTTTAAATCCAGTTTTCATCATGTATGTCACTCAGTCCAAACTATCTCACAAAGTTATGAGGAAAGATTAGAGAAGTGAGTTCTAGTTACAGTGTCTTGAACTTCTTGAAAAAAGGTCAAATAAGGCAAGGACAAATCCTTGTGAATAAAAGGTATCACAAAAGACGATTTGTGGTATACAATCCCACCTATCAAAGCAGGCACATATTCTCTGAAAAATCTTTTCAAGATCAAACATCTTCTTCCCTCTATTTATTTGATCCTGCCCTAGCCACAAACACATTCCATATTTGTCAAGTTTCTGGGACCCTATAGCATTCCAACATGTAAGAATGCTTATAGTTGAAAAGATCAATTATTTTCCATTTTCTTAGAGCTATCTCCAACCAAACATTAAGGAAGTTTATCTAATTATATTTTAATTATTTTATAGAAAGTAATCAAAGCAGTCTCAGGAAATTCTTAGCCAGATTGGTCTTTAATGTATTTCTGAATAGATTTTAGCACTAAATACTCATCTAGAAAATTATAGAAGCATCTTGCTTTGGAATCAGCTAAACTAGCCACCTTTTACAGCAGTCTTTCTCAGCTAGGGTACTCTTCATATATATGAACTTCAGCTCCCAGAATGCTTGGCAATTACTGTGTTGACTGGAATATTCTGGCAGTGGAACCTCCCCTGGCTATTGCCTCCAGGTATATGGAATTACAGGTCTAATCATCTTCATATGCTGGCTAGGGATGGCGGGGATGGTAGTTCAATGCATCTAGAAGGTTCCAGGAAGACACAAGGCTGATCCACTTCTCCTATTTCTTAATACATGTGCCATTAAAACACTGAAAATACAGGCATTCCAGAAAGGCAAAATAATTGCACAAATTCTGAATGAGCGTAGGGCCATCAATCTTTGACACATTCCACTAGTCTAGATCAAAATATTTTAGCATACATACATCAATACCTGGATGTTTGATCACCCTCTTAGTAAAAAGAGTAAGAGGTCCTGTTCTCTTTCAATTCTCAGGTGGCTTTGGTGATCCAACATGTTTCAACACCTATTACCACACACCACCACAAATGAAGAGGAAATGATTATGACATAGGATGATGAAGGTGCTCTTTTGTAGCTTTGTTAAAATAAATCTCCTTCATGTTGAGCTAGATCCCTAGCCACTTCATGGCAACATCCATGTATTTTTTGTCCAGATGATGGAAACTTGCCTGCCCAGTCTATCTTCATCCCTGAGATTTCCTGCTAGTCTAACCCTGCTTAGTTTTTAAAGACCACCATGTTTCAATAGGAAAGTCAGATGCAGAAGAAATTGGTGGTAAAGACAGTAAACAAACAAATAGATAATAAACAAATTTCCAACACATAAATCCTTCCTTCCTCTTTGATAGTATCAGATTTCCCCCTGTAACTTTTACAAAGGCGTCTTCAATGACTCAAGACTTAGGCCACTGCATATATTCAAGCCTTCTATGGCTTTGATATTTTAATTCTGTACAAATGCACAGTATCCTAAAACAAGATAAGGCTTTTGGGCTACTGATATAAAGCAGAGAATAAGCTATTTTATATAAGTGTGTGTTGTTTCCATTCCTTTCTTTTCCTCTGAAATTCAGAAGCTGGAAGACTCTGAAGAGTAGAACATCAATATTGGAAGAAGCTGGCTTAGGTAATGGACTACACAGATATATATGGTACAAAAGGAACTGTTTCACCCATGCTGGCAGAGGAGACATGTTGCAGACCCAGTTGATCAAGAAATTCCAGCTGGTGGGGTCCAGTAGAGCCTTTTCTGTTGTGGCTCCAAACCTTTGGAACCTCGTGGTCCTAGGGTGAAATGTGCCCTCATGCTCCTGACCTTCCATAAGAGCCTGAAGATGTGGTTCTACCAGTTGGCTTGGGGCCCCAATTGGGGAGTATCATGCTGGAGGTGGTTGATGGACCAATAGTAGATCTTACTCCCTCCCTGCGCACATCTTGTTCCCTCCCTCCCCATCTTTATATCATAATTTATATTTTTATTATTATATGCAAACCCACACATACACACAGACATATATACAATGGTTTTACTGCTTTTAATATTGTAAGTTGGCCAGAGACGTCCCACAGCAAGATGGGCAGCAAATCAATTTAATAAATAAATAAATAAAGACAAGAATCTAAAAGGATATCTTATCAGACGAAATCTGACAAAAGCATGGAATTCCATAAGGAAAAATATAAGCTCAATAATTTCACCATTAGCCTCCCCTTCAAATGCTTTCCATGTTGGAGATAATTACAGGAACAGGAACAAAAATGTAATCAGATATGCAGAAATTGTTCGCATAGACTCCATGAACAGATTAAAGATACAACAAGAATGACTTGGGGACAGCCAAGAATATACCATGGTTGTTGTACTTATAAATTGCCCAAATCATAAACTTTGATCTTAAGAATGAGTAAGGGACGTTATCTATTTTACCAAGTAGCTTTTTTCTTTTTATTTGTTTTGTTTTCCTAAAAAACCATAAATAACAATACAGTAGAGACCTCAGTATTTATTAAGCACAAGATAGAAATTCTTATTATACTACAAAATAATTCAGTGCATTTGAATTTAATTGTTTTATTCCTGTTTTAACTGCTGCCTATTGGAATGCAATATTTATATGATTTTTCATCGTACACCACTCAGTCATTTTGTGAGCGAGATGGACGGTGTATCAATGCTACACTTAGCTTCAACTGTACAATTCATGCCATTTTTGTTGATTAACATCTCAGAATTATAGTTAACATTGACATTAACTGTTTTTCTTACCTTTAAGAAAACCCTTTAAAGTTTAATTTTTATAGCATTAACAATTTTAATTCATGTTGTATAAATATGGAGGTGGCTGCTGAATTGAAGGCAGACTCTACCTTCCCCCTTGCTCTGTGCTTTGTTATCATATTGAAGTATTCTCGTTATTTTCTTTTTCATTGTGTATTCTATTATTTTATTTCTGTTTTGTTTACACTTTCCATTTCTTTTTATTATTGTAAGCCACTTAGAATAGCTCTACAATGAGGCAGCAAATAAATTTAACAAACTAATCGATATCATGATACCCAGCTATCTGTATTCTTTGTGTTACTTGCATTTTATAATACAATAAAACAATTGTAAAAAAAAAGCTGGAGGACTATTTATTTTTATTTATTCAATTTCTATAGCTGCCCAACTCAACCAAGAGATTCTGGGCAGCTTATCATTCTTGGTCTCCAGTCATTATCCTCAATATAATGAGCATCCATCTACCAGCCTCCAGGTGATTACTTAGATGTGTCTCTTTGATCAAAGAAAAACTCTATTCCATATCACAAATAAGCAACAAATCAATTAAAGTTGGTACGTAGCCCACACATGACCGTAACAACCATGGATAATGGATAAACTTCCCATTAGCCTATATCAATGAAAATCTCCAACATGGGAAGTAGTTGTTTCATTCTATTTTATGCTGGTTAGATCAGAAAATAGTGCCAATGGGTCTAGAGAAGGCTAGAGAAATCAAGACTCCTACAAGATGATTCTGAAAGAACGGGCATGTTTAACCTTGACAAGAAAAGATTGAGGGGAGATAGGAAAACAGTGGCTGAAGGGCTGTTAGACAAAAGGTCATAGTCCCTAAAGCAGACATGTCAAACACAAGGCCCGGGGGCCGGATGCGGCCCGCGAAGTGGTTTCATGTGGCCCGCGAAGCCATCCTGGAAACAGTGAGGGAACAGCCCCCGCTGCCTTGGCCCTGGTCCAGGCCGGCTGGGAGCCAATGTACAATTTTGTGGTGGCCATCTATGCTGAAACGCATTCAGTCTTAGCTCCACAAGGCTGTCTAGAAACAGCGAGGAACCAGCCCCTGCCGCATCAGCCCAGCCCCCTGGGTGCATGCTGGGGAGGTGTCACCCTTTGTGAGGAATGAAGAAATGGACATGACTTGGCGCTTGCCCCGGTCCCACCCCCTTCACCAGAGACCCTCAAATCTGTCCCACTCCTGCCCAGGCCCCCACAGGCACTCTTGACATGAACGATGTAGAGCTGGCCATGCCCACCCAGTAGGCCACACCCACTCCATCCACGCCTACCCAGTAGGCCGCACCCACCCTGGCCACACACCCCCCCCCCGAGGGCAATCGCAATACTGATGCGGCCCTCAATGAAATTGAGTTTGACACCCCTGCCCTAAAGACACAGCCATGGACTGATAAGTTACAGAAAAAAGATTCTGGTTATATATTAGCAAATCATGTCTAATAGAGCAATTTGACAATGCAACCAGTTACCTAGGAAGTAGGAGACTCCCTTCTCTAGATGCATTCAAGCAGAGACTGGAAAGCAAAGCATCTGGGGTGTATCGTATGGCCTAAAAACACCTTGTAATTCTTAGGCTTCTCTGATCAACCCAACACAGCAAGAGCCAATCAGCCACCCTCAGAGGAGAAAGCCATCATAAGCCAAACTGAAGGAGCATTGCCTTTGCCTGTTTCCGATTTATTTCACAGAAAAGAAAGTTTTTTCTTCTACGACAATCTAGATTTGAATGCAGGGATGGAAAGAGAGAAAGGAGAAGCAGTAGGGCCTGCAAATATTTTCGAAGAATTGTTCATGTCTCATCTCCTTTAGACTCTTGCTCTCTTCCATATGTTCCCAGGCAACTATGTCATGGCTTTTTTTGGCTTCTCTGAATTACCAAATCAGATGAGCTCCAATCCAGCAATATTGTTAACTCTCAGCATGGATGGGACTGCAGGAAAAGTCGCAGAACCTGTTTTGCCACATTTCCTGACCAACTTTCTGTTGATCTCAATGAGAGGGAAAGGGATTTTGCAGGCAGGAAATCCACGTTGGGTGTGTGCAGGGCTATTCTTCACTGCATAAGACTTCATCATTGCACAGTGGTGAATAATCGGACCTTCTTTCTTTTAAAATCGGCATTACTGTGCAGTTGTAGAATTACACATATGCTTACGCAACTCAAGGGAAAAACTAGCCATTTGACGTAGCATTAAAAAATTGGGAAGAAACTCAATCCACGAGTTCATATCGGCAACCAAGATTTCTACACAGCTACTCACGGTACCCGAGTCTTAAGTAATCTGAAATAACAGGATGATTTTCTTCCACAGTCATTGTGCTCACAATTTGGCATGTGCTCACAAACTCAAGTAATAAAATACAGTCTTTTTTGTGTTTCTCTTGTAATTAGAAGACCAGACTCAGGATTCCAGAATACATTCCATGAATGCTAGAGTGATTTCATTAACATGCTTACTGACCATTTCCTGCATTGGGGGGCAGGGGGAGAGCTGTTGTAGCAATTCCTCAGGAACAAATGGAATTTCTAGAAATATCCTGCTCTAGTTAAACTTTTTTTCTTGGGGGATTGACTGTGGGATCTCTCTTAATTCCAGCTTCATATTCATTGAGTCTGACTGTTGCTGAAGACACAAAACTCTGGGATTGGAAAATATCTAAGAGCTAAGACCGTTAATGTGTTGGGGGGGGACATTCATCTCCAAAATCCTTCTAAGGCAACCACGAAGGAATTGTGGGATGCTTTGGGCTCCACCAGGGTTCAGTCCCTCCTGCTGGAGACCTTGTGATCGGTTGCCCCGGCAGGGAAGATCCAGCCCAGCTCAGCCTTTCAGACCCAGCAGCTCCGAGGGAGGACAATGAGACAGGAAAGGAGCTAGGAACAGGAGCTGGGTCACTCTGGGGAAATGAAGGCATTCTGTCCAAGAAGGATTGGAAAGGAGGGAGAGAGGAATGGAAGAATGGAAAAACAAAGTGGGGAGGTATCCAGGAAAAAGCTCCCTGGAGAGGATGAGCTGCAGGGATAAGCTCAGTGAGATGTGCGTCATACGAGTTGATTGGATAGATTAGATAGATAGATAGATAGATAGATAGATAGATGGATGGATGGATGGATGGATGGATGGATGGATGGATGGATGAGTGGTCCTTGATGCTCTCTGAGCTTGGTTGTTTTCTTGTAGATGTTTCATTACTCAAACTAGGTAACAATACCAGTGCTAGATAGATGGATAAATGGATGATAGAAAAATGATAGATGATAAAAGATAGATGATAGATGATAAAGATATAGATAGATGATAGATACATAGATGATAGATAATATAGATATAGATAAGATAGATGAAAGAGACAGATAGACAGACAGACAGACAGACAGACAGACAGATAGATAGAGTGATAGAGTGATAGAGTGATAGATAGAGTGATAGATAGAGTGATAGATAGAGTGATAGATAAGACAGACAGACAGACAGAGACAGACAGATGATAGGAACCTTGGGAGAGAAGTAACACACCTACACCAGAAGCAAGCATTTTTCCCTCTTTGGCTGCTTACCCTCATGCCTGTCAGTGTTGTGTTGGGGATAAGAGATAGTTAATAAGGACTCCGGCCTTGAACAGGATGTTGGACTAGAAGACCTACAGTGTCCCTTCCAGCCCTATGATTCTATGATTCATGTCCAGGGATTTAGCACCTGCTTCCAGAGGCTCACAATGACTTCTTAAATCTATTTAATATTATCAAAATAATTCCGTCTTTAAAGGCCTTTCCTTGTGGCTCAAAGGGTTATCTATCCACCTTTCCATAGGCGGAAAACTGCCACGGTGTAAAATTTGCTGTCCCTGCTGTCAACCTTAATTCTGTCTCTGTTTTAGCTTGCCATCAGATGGGTGATATCCTGATCTCCTAAGGGCAGGATGTATTAAGCAAAAGCATTGATTAAATCTTTTGCCTTTACGGTACTGTCCTCTCCTTTCTGGATTTCACCAGCTGGGAGGAAACTATGAACTGGGCATATAGTATTGACAAAGGGGGAGACCTATGGGTTTAGCCATCTGTCAATGCCCTCTTAACTCCTTCAGCCTGGCAGGCAACTCATCCACAGAATGGGGCTCCTCTTTACTGGAGACCGCCGACAATCCACTACTGGTTTGGGTTTCCTGTCTTTCTTTGAGAGGGATTAGCACTCAGTTTGCTTGTCAAAGCAACTCCACCCAGCATCTGATCCAGAGGAACTCTCCATGCTCCCTCTCCCCCCCCCCCCCGTGTGATAATCACCTGCTTTACAATCTTATTGTAAATGTGGGCTTAGCTCTCTCTCTCTCCCTGGATCTGCAGGAAAGCTGATTTGCAGTCTTGGAAGGTAGTGGGTACCACAGGAGAATATGGCTGTTTCAAATCTACCACCTCTCAGATCTGTAGGCTCTAGGAAGTGGAAAGTGTAGGGAGACCCAGTTGGAAAGAGCCAGATTCTTCATCTCTTTAAATTGGAATGACCCTAAGGGAGAGTATCTGGGCACTGAAGGGTGTGACACTCCAGCCAGTAGGAGCTAGGATGATCCCAGCCCCTGAAGTCATTTGCATGTCTGCAATAATAAGTGTGATTTTCTTTTTGCACATCTTCAAAATGATGCTGGTTGCGGTTGGCTTAAAAGAGAAAACATGACTTTGAAACCAGATTGGTTAAGGGAACTTAATAGTGCCTCAAATATAGGCTGGGGATTAGATGAAGGCAACATATTGGGGACATGGCAGAAAAGGCAGGGGGATTGGGAAATTAGATGAGCGTGTACATTATCATGATTAACACTGATGGTCTTATCTACCATGTAACCCAAAGGTGCTTTTTTAAAAGGCAACTGGACTTTCTTTGTTTTGCTTGAAGATATTTTGCTTCTAATCCAAGAAACTTCTTCAGTTCTGACTTAAAATAATGAATAATTATTTAAAATACTTAAACTAATTCAGTCATAACTGCAGAAGCTTCTTGGATTAGAAGCGAATCATCTTCAAGCAAAACAAAGAAAATCCAGTTGCCTTTTGAAAAAAAAAAAACCCTTTGGGACGGGAATGGGACAGCTCGCCACAGCCAACTTACAATGGCCAACTTGCCTGGGACAACATGCCACAGCCAACTTGCCATGGGATGACTCACTGCAGAACAATTTAACAATTCTATTTAATTATTTAAAATAAATAAAAATATTTTAATTTTTGTTGATCACATTTCATTCTGTCCCTCTTTTGCATCCTTTCTTTAATGATTCTATTCCACCATTTCTTTGTTATTAGTGTAACTTTTGTCCGGCAATGAGTTGTCTTGTGGTGACTTGGCTGTTGTGAGTTGGCCATGGCGAATTGTCATAGATGCCTTTGGGACAACCATGATCTGGATGACTGAGACATAGATGTCTACCATTTAAGTTGCTTCTTTCTTCATTCTCCGCCATCATTTGTTCTTTTCTTATTGACAGGAACGATACACGGGCTTCTTATAGAGAGGAGATACTGCAGCTGGAACAGTGTTCCAAAATGCAATGGATGTTTAATAGGCATGTGATAAAGAGTGCCATGGAAGCAAAGGCAAGCACCAGAGCAATGTTGATGATGGTATTATCTATTCAGCTCTGTCCAACTCTTGGCAAGTCTATGGGCCAGGTCTCTCCACATCTTCTGATCTTGCACTATTTCTTTGAGTTTTTCTGTGCTCTGGCTGGTGTCACCAGAGAAATGGGAAGGTGCAAAGTCAAATGTTTTCTGAAAAGAAATAATGGTTACAATTGAGGAAAGGGGGATAGTCTATTTTCAGATGTAACCCTTTTATTTATTTGCATCCATACACTGTTTTCTTCAAGAAATCAATAAGAGATCCTACCTATCTAGAATTCCTTGAAAGATATAGCTTTGGAGGTGCTCCTTTCTTTCCATCACTTTATTAGCATTTTGCCTGTTTATTAGGTCTACACATTCCAGTCTTAACACTGACACCAATAGAGGTCGTGTCTTTATCATTTAGATGATGTCAGAATGCCAAGCTAGATTGTCCTGCTTATATAAGTAGCATGCAGCTTTAGGATCATTGAACTAGAAAAAGTGAGAGAGTCACACCATACCCAGGAGCATAAGTCACACTTGTGTGAAAGCCCTGTCCTAACGGTAGAACAAAGAGCTTATTTGGAGGATGAGTTGAATTCAAGGGTCAAGAGAAGGCAGTTGTGCATTTTATATGTGATAATCCTAGATTTCTCCCTCAGAAATCAGAATAAATAGAACCTTCAAAATCCCACAGCAATAATATGTATGGCCCTGCAGAGCTGCCCTAATGGCAGAGAGGGCTTGACTTGGCTCTTATTTGCACAAAGTTTACAAAATATAGGGCCACAGCATTAGATATGAACATGCTCCAGTCCTAGTTTTCTGTCTGTAAGGTAAAAGCACATTTTCAAGCATCTTTTATCATCTTGATTTATAAGAATCTGCAATGCATCACGTCATCCTAGAAGAGGCCTATCTACATGGTCACCAAGAGTTAGCATTGACTTGATGGCACATAATTCAGGGCATGAAGAGAGAAAGCAGAAGACTAATCATTTGTACAGATGCTGAGAAGAGAGTGCTTAACCTGCCTGGGTGGACAGGGGGAGTTAGCAGTGTGGAACGACATAAAACTTAGACCCACAGAAATGATATCAGCTGTTCACTCAGGGTGACATTAGCGTTCTTTCCCCATCTTAATCACATGGTAATTACCTGCTGCAATCGGCATGCTTAATTGCAAGGTGAAAATTCCTAGTCTAAGAGCATGGCTTTAATTAGCATTAAGGGATTTAACTTGAGAGCAGAATGCCCAAGTACATCTTCATTCTGATCAGCATTTTATCAGTGGTTTTTTGGTTTTCAGGTTTTTTTCCCCCCCTTAAGCATCTGGTAGATGAGGCTTACAAATCTGACATTATAAATAATTGCACAGTCTTATTACTGACTACAAACCCTTCTGGAAACAAGGAAAAATTGGATCTGTCCTCCTTGGCTGAATCTCTAATTAGTCAAGCTGCTAATTAATAAGACATGGAAAAGTCATTAAATGATCACTGAGAGTTGTTCGGCCTGTATCATTCTTTGATTTTTATTTAATTGGTTTTATATTATATTATTGTTACACCATCTTTATGGAATGTAATTTCTCTTAGCCCCTGAGTTGTCCTCCTGTCTCTTGTTTGGAAGAATGCTAAACATTTATTATGACCATGGTAAAAGCAATTTTAACATGACAGTTAATAACAGATTAACTGCGTATAAAAGACAGGATATTCTAGGCACATTTCTGCAATAAGACTAAATGAACAAACAAAGAATGGTTCGGCCTGAGGGAAACCTAATTAAATTAATGTTGGTTATCTGCGGAGGCCTTATTCTGTAGCCACTGCTGTGGGTTGCTGCCCTATTTCTGATTTTGCCTTTCAATTCTTCTTCTCTTTCAATTCAGGGGCATTTGTGAGGAAAGAGCAAGCAACTCAAGATGGAGTCCTTCAATCAGGTGATCATGAATAAATAAATCCTAACTGTAGTAGTCCTCATAATTTTGGGAATGATGAGAAGTAGGGGGGATTCAAAGCAAAGCAAACATGTATAAAGCAATGCCAAAGGCAGCATGAAGCCAAATAAGTGGGATCAATTTCCATAATCTGCAGGTCTAGTTTTTAAAATAAATTGCTGCTGTTTATCTATGTAGATAAATCCCTAACTCCTTGCCAAAGCAAATTTTCTCATTTTGATACTGCCCCTGGGGTATTGCTTGTGATTGGTAGTAATAGCAGTTCATGTTCTGCTGTGTCTAAAAGTATTCATAAGATGTAAATCATACCAAATGATGGTTTCCTTTTCACTCAACATACATGTATCTGAAATGTATTTGACTATTGGTAGTTGGGCTGTTGGTTTGAGCTCCGAGCTTGGCAATTTGGTTGCAGACGTTAGATCACCATTTACGAGACATCATCAATGCACTTTGAATTGTGCTCGAATGTCCAAGCACTGGCCTTTAAATACCTTTTTATGTGATGCACATTTGCATCACATAAAAAGGTATTTAAAGGCCAGTGTTCAGACAGACAAGCACAATTCAAAGCACAATACAATAAAAGGCAAAATTACCATGAGTATCATTAAATGGAAAATAATTTCTGAAAAGTCTTTGGTTTTTTTTGAAGCCTTGTCACCATTTCCTCAAATACTGTGGAGATAGTCAGGACTAGCTACACCTCCTTGGGGAACATATTCCATGATTGGATAGTCCATTTAGGAGAAGGTCCTCTCCTATATAATCATGAGCTGAACTTCAGGTAGCAGGGATGTCTTCCAAAGAGCTTCCCCTCCTACTAAAAAAATCAGGTAGGCTTGAGTGGTAGATCTGGTCTTTGAGAGAGTCAGGGCTGAGTCACAGTACTCGCCCCAGAACTATGCAAATATGTGCCTAACCACAGTTGTCACTTAAAATCCAGTGACAGCTGAGGGTCAAGGAGTAACCCCAAACTATGAATCTGTTCTTCCTGTGCAGAGTGGGGAGTACTATCTCCATCCCATCTTTCCATCTGCCTTTTCTTCTGGTTCCTTAAGCCCCACCCCAAAAAGCATATTTTAAACCATAATTAAGAACATCCTTACTTTCTAGGTGTATGAACAGGCCATTTTGTTTTAAACAGGTAGCTACCATTTTGGAAAGTGCTCCAAATCTCAAACGAGGAGGAGCCTCAGCAGCTTCCTGCTAGAACTCCTTCGTGGGCTGCTTCTCATCTCCAAAAACTAACTTTGGAGCAAAGCATCAGGGAGGAATGTGAATGTCAGTAAAAACATACTGCAAGGATATGTCTCTGGATGTGTATTATTGTCATACAAACCATGATTGGTCAGTTGAACTAAATCATGGGTAGGCAACCTTGGCTCTTTTATGACTCGTGGACTTCAACTCCCAGAATTCCTGAGCCAGCGTGGCTGGCTCAGGAATTCTGGGAGTTGAAGTCCACGAGTCATAAAAGAGCCAAGGTTGCCTACCCCTGAACTAAATAATATGTTCTTTGAAAATCTGAAACCAGGAAATTGGGAACATGCTCATATTCGTTCCTTCTGCCAAATATTTCCTTTTATGCTATGGCTGTTTGCTTGAGGTCTTCAAAATCAAAGAGATCAGTTGTAAATATTATTTTAAAACCCACCCCTAGTCCTTCTTTTCTCTAATCTAGCCATACCCAATAATTTATTATGGTTTCTTTTTATAAAAAAAACAATATCCCACCTTTTCTGCAGGAGCTCGGAGCTGCTTATATGGGGACCTTTCTTCATTTTATTTCCTCAATAACATATCTGAGATGCAGGCTAAGCTGAGAAACAGTGTAACAGGACCAAAGTTGACCCAGTAGTCCAGATGGACACAAGTCCTACACCAACATCTTAACCACTATAGGACACTGTAATTTCATCTCATTAACTCCATTTTTATTTTAATGCCAGTTAAGTTGGATTCTGATTACTTTGTGGTGTGCTATGTCTTGTCATTGCTTTTTTTATGTGTTAAAATGATCGTTTGTGTATGAAAAGGCCTGAGCTCTCTGGAGCTAGATTTGTATCCACTTCCCACTCCTAGAAGATCTACTGCCGGTGTGAGAGAATACTGCTGTTGATAGCTTCTGTTGCTACAGCAATTCTGTGACCTGGAATGCAATGGAGTGAAGGTCCAAGTTGCACACTGACTTGAATTAAGCAATCAAATTTAATTAATAGCTGGCCATATGCCATTACCTTTGATGAAATCATTAAACTCCTGAGTATGTGTTTCTTTTTCCTAAAAATGTACCACATGTACAATTATAGAGTAACTCAGGCCAGCAGAGATGAGCAAGTAGACATAAAATACCATATTATATTCAATGCTTCTTGTACATATTGCACTGTTTTTGTAGCCTGTAGCATACTTATTAGAAAGGTGTCATTAATGCTAATTATATCTTCCTACAAATCAGTGTTTCTCAATCTTCTTGACAACTTTCAGATTTAATAGCCATCAATTCCCAGAATCCTCAGCCATGGCTATGTTGGTTGGGGAATTCTCCAAGTTGCAAATGTTGGGAAACCCAACTCTATAATATGGAATATTATATATATGATAAAATTTCTGGGTTGCAAAGCAGCAGGCACAAAGTCATATCTGTTAAATTTTCTTTAACAAGGGTTTTTGAATTCCTCCAAATTAGATATCTAACTCTGGTGCAGAGTGGGTGAGAAGGTAAGGCTGATGATTTTAACTAGTCTGCTAGAAGTCGCACTCCATAGAATACCTGGGACCAAAGCAAAGTGAATGGGGCCAGAACTAAGTTAAATTAAAATCACATCACATTGATTTACATATATTGAATATTTTTATTTATATAAAAATTACAACTTGGTGGCAGACATTGGAAGCATTCTTAGGGCCACAGATGCTTCGAAGGCTCTAAATAGGTAGCTAAGGCTGAAGACGGTTGATGATAATAAAAACTGGAAAAATTCCTAAGTAAAATTTCAAAGAATGGGACACAAATTAAGGCCCCAGAAGGGGCTCCATTGTCTTATGAGAAGATATGGTATATTGTGACACAACTGAAACGGTTACTTTGAAAATAAAGATAGTCTATAGTAGATAATGGAAGCATAATTTTGTGTTTCATTTTGTATTTTCAGGTGTACCAAGTGATGTTTCATTTATTGTGGGAAAATTCTTTAAAGAAACACCCTTTTATGGAACTTAACTGCTTTTGTTGGGTTAGTTTTTGACTTATACCTTGTCGTTAAACAAAAATAAAATGTTTTAAATGTTTAAAGACGAATTCCAACAAAATCAAGCGTTAGTTTGAATATCTTTCTTCAGTTATATTTGTACCTCTTGAAACCAGAATAGTCCATGTAGTATCCAAGTTTTATTAGCAACGCACCCTCTTCTTAAGGCTGCAGGTGGAAGCTGTGCAGAAAGCCTCACAATTTTCCCCAACAGCAGAGGCAGCAATATAAAATACTACTGCAAGTATCACATTATACTAGCTAAACCGTACTGTGTGTATCTCCTGTGACAATGAAAGGGCAGTACTGATGCACCCCAACAGAAAGGGAGGTAAATGAGCTGCCCAAAAAGAGTGTCTGGTTATTTTCCACTGGTGATTTACTATTATGATATGAATACTGCAGAGACATATATACAGAAGTTTTAAAAGAAGTCCTATTTTAGTCATTGGCTTTGGGAGATGAGGTGTTTTCATTAGTAATAGGTGGGTAGTTTCCCATTCCACTAATTACTGTTAGTGCCTTTTTAAAAAAAAAAAACAACTCATTAGCATATACGCATTTTTTCTCTTTAACTGCAAAAGATAATGGTTTCTGAAATCTCAGTTTAGGTATATCTTGCTTTATAGTGGCACTAAACCCAGTTTCCTGGTTTAAATGCCATGGGGAGGATAATTTAGAAACAGGAAGTCTGCTGCAGAATATACCAGAGGAGAAGTAAACAGACTTTAAGTCAACTTAACTCAATGTTTATGAGAGCAACTTGCTACCTTGATTTCGGCATCTCCAACTTCTCTTTTTTCAAGTGCAGTTGCAAGCTCTGCTAGCTACAGTAGTGACACTTTGGGGAATAAGGACACCAAATTAACACAGACCAAGATTCTAGCTGTAGACTTTGGTACAGGAGTTAAAATAAATCTACAAGTGGCATCATTTTATTGCTGATTTTTGCTTGTGGATGGTAAATGTCATAGTCTGAAACAAGTGTTTATTGAGAAAATTAGACGATAAGGAACACAAATGATCCCACACATAGCTGAGTGAATGCAGAATTGGGAATTGGGTGCAAATAGGGCCTGAGGCAATGACTGTCTGAAGCAAATCATACCCCCTTAATCTCAGGTCCCCATATATTAAAAAGGAAAACAGTATTTATTTATTTATAAAATATATTATCTTTCCAATAAAAAAAATGCCCATGAAGTTATTTTAAAAAGCCTCTTCTCACGATATTGTAAAGACAGATTAGAAAGATTTTAAATGCCTTTGCATATCTGAATGATTACAAACAATAACAAATAAACAGAATCCTTTATCAGCATACAGGTAGCCATATGAAGGACAAGATCATTAAAGTAATGCATATACATGTACGGGTTTATACAATGGATTATTTTCTGTTTGGAAAAAGACCAGGCACTTTTCCACAAATATCCAAAAGACAGTCTGAGGTGTTCAGCAATCAAAATTGCTTTCTCTTTACAAATCGCAAAAATGATCTGAAACATTTGGATGTCAACATGTTAGTGAGGGAGATACAAGGGAAGTGCAAAATGGAGGATGATTCTTTTCTTAAAAGACCTAATTGTAATGCAGTTACATTTCTCTGTTATATTAAACCATACTATTAATTTTAGACCTTAAAAACACAAATAAAACATTTTCTTGAAATATTAATTATAAATTAATAAGCCTGAACTTTTCATCTTATGATCTTAAATTGTTTAGAAGTCATAGCAACATCAAATTTATTGGAACAAGTGCAAACTTAAGATTACAACCCTGAGACATGCTTGCAACTGAATCGTCAGAATTATATCACAGCAAGCATGTACAGAATTGCACTGTAAGACTTTTAAGGAACTGGTCCATATTAATAATCATCTCTCTTTTTTTTTTACAGATGTTGAGTTATCACCATTTAACAGTATAACATTAGCTTATCATTTCATAGAACTTGTCAGTTTATCAAAGCAGAGATCTCATTAACGCAGTTAATACATAATTAGAAACAATACATTAAATTGGAACAGTTCTATTATATAATATATTTCTTTTGCAGACTGAAACAGAGAATAGCCTGGCTGCTTGGAAAAGCAACTGACACAATTCACAAAGCCGTCATATGCAATTATTTAAAATTACAGAATATAAAGATATATATATATATATGCAAAAACATGTATGATCAGTCTTCACATTCATTTTTATAATACCACACTCCATTACATTTTTAATTTTCCTGTCCTCCTGCCCTATAATAGCATTATTGAGCATTGGGGTCCAGGTAACGCTAATTGTCAGTGTTCAAAATGAGCAGAGGTCTTCCTTATCTGGGCAACAATATTCAATTAATATTCATAATGAATTGAAACATACACAGAAACACAAGAGTATTTAACAGTTTTTCCCAGGATTCTTTGCCAGCATTATTAGAATATTCTTAGGTTATATGCTTATCGGACCATTCTCCTCTTAGGAGTATTCTGGTGGTAGTTAAAATATACGCCTGCAGCTGTACACCATGTGGTATTATATGAAAATAGGGTCTTCAAAGAATACCTTGTATGTCTCCCCCATGAGATGTGCAGTTGAACCACATGATATATTAAATAATTGGAGGAGGGTTGAAGCTTAAATATCCCTCAGGGGCTGTACTTCACCTAATGTCCACTAAATCATCCTTGGCTATTCCTCATGACCTCACTCTCCAAAACATTGAAACAAAATGATTTGGCAATTTTAAGGGGCCAGTGTCTCTCCTTTTCCTGAAAACTACTTCAGAGAGTTGGAAATTCGATTTGTTAGGATTTAAAGACTTTTTTGAATATTTTTTTTTTTGCTTGGATTTTGGAGGGAGGAGGTTCAATATCATATAAAAGAAAGATGCACAGCACAGCTATTATATCAAAGAGACATAAAATATAGCTCACAATTTCAATGTTATTTATATTTATTTATATATTGTAAGCCTGCTCTTATCAATCTAAGAGTAAATTATTGGAACTCTTCTTGATCATTGTAAGATGTTGAAGGCAATGGTCAGTAAACCTCACCAAAACTATTGTTACATTATTATGATCAAGGTTCATTTCTATAAAATACATTATTACATCATAATTAGCGTAAATCAGTTTCTAACTGTATGATCTCTTCAAATCAAAATAGGAGGCAGTAATAAAAAAGAAATGAGGGACCATGCAATTAAAAAAGGTAAATTAAAATGGATTATTAATGAAAATATTAACACAAATGCCTAATCTTTATAAAACTTCATAAAATAAATACAAATATGATCTGTATGTACAAAGTATTTAACAACATTTAAGACTTTTGGACAGTCAGTATAGTACTAAGAATACAGATCATCTTCATGCCAGATAAAAACCAGAAATTTCATATGTAAAAACCTTCTCTTATAAATCTTACAGAGTACTAATAAAAATTCTTCCCTCTTATATTGTTAAAATACTGTGTATAAAATATGCTGAATGTTTTTAAAGTATTGGATTCTGCATATTTTTAAGAAGCTTGTAAAACAGCAAATGTAAGAAAATAGTTATAAATGTATTACAAATTGTACGTTTATTATTAAAATTAATCAATCTGGAAATGAGCTCTACAATAAATCTGCTCCATATGCAAACAAAGCTTCTCAACGTACTCTCTAATGTAGAAATCTGAATAGCAAAAACTTTGGTTGGGTTATATTCAATGGTGTGTCACATATAAAATTTACAGCAACTTTAACTCACCAAATGAAAATTAATCAAGCTGTTCACCATGTTCCATGATTTTAATTAAATCTAATATATTCTTGCAGAAATTAAGTTTACTTCTACAGCTTATTCTATACACCACTTTGCCCATACTGGTGCCATGTTAGCAGGGATTGTGGGATTTGAATTTTAATACATCTGGAAGCCATCTATTTGGGGAACGCTACAGCATAAAGTCAATACATGATGCTCAAATATCCTCTGCTTTTCTATGACATAGTAGTGAGTTTGGCACTTCCAAATAAAGACAGTTCCAATGGCACATTCCTTACTTACAGCAGCGAATAACCTGCAAGTATCTGGCAGCAAACGTTTTGTACAAAAACCAGAGAAAAAGAGACCTGCAGCCAAGACTGAGAGAAAAAAAAAATTATACAAGAAAATGCAAAAAAAGCTGAAGAACATCTTTGGACTTCTTTATGCATATGCACTTCTTGTAGTCAGAGATGTCTGAAGCACTTTAAACTGTAGCCTAGGAGAATAGAAAGAAAACATGCAATGATTGAAAAAGCATTCTCGATTGATTAGAGCTCTACATAAAAATGCATTTATGAATTACTTTTTAATCAGGATCTGGCAACCTATGCTACTTCGACATAAGTCTTTCAGTAAAAATACTGAGGTATCCGTGCCTTAAAAACTGGTGTAGTTGATTTTTCCTGTGGTTTTACTCAAAGGAGAGCTAAAGATAAAACTATATTTGACTTCACGTGATAAGTTTGCTCTTTGATGTCTGTTGTTGCCTTTTGATGAACTGCCCTTCTGTGACACTGTGCTTAGGATCACACACTGCAATTCATCTCCTAGATCAGGGGTGTCAAACTCAATTTCACTGAGGGCCGCATCAGCATTGCAGTTGCCCTCAGGGGGCCGGGTGGGTGTGGCCAGGGTGGGTGTGACCTACTGGGTGGGTGTGGATGAAGTGGGTGTGGCCTACTGGGTGGGCGTGGCCAGCTCTATACCGTTCGCATCAAGGGCGCCTGTGGGGGCCTGGGCAGGAGTGGGACAGATCTGAGGGTCTCTGGCAGAAGGGGGTGGGACCAGGGCAAGTGCCAAGGCATGGTCCACTGGAGGAGCCTCACTGTTCCTCTCAGGCCATGCGGGGGGGGGGGGCTTATGGAGCTAAGACTGAATGCGTTTCAGCATAGATGGCCACCACAAAATTGTACATTGGCTCCCGTCCGGCCTGGGCCAGGGCCAAGGCAGAGGGGGCCGTTCCCTCACTGTTTCCAGGATGGCTTCTTGGGCCACATGAAACCACTTCACGGGCTGCATCCGGCCCCCGGGCCTTGTGTTTGACATGTCTGTCCTAAATCCTTTTAAAATGTAATTCTACCCCATCCTTTCATCATATACAAAAAAACAAAAGCAAATATGCAAGACTGTCCTACCAAAACCATTAATTTTTAGAAAACTGAGAATGAAAAGCATGATGGTAATTTTAAAACGAAGTCATTAAAATCCTAGATTAATGGTAAAATAAGTATTTCTTCTTCTAGAAAACTGACATGTTATAATATCTCATAAGATAGCATTGTTATAGCTTCTATAATGATTTTTGAAGTACAGGTAGTCCTTGACTTACGACCCCAAAATTTCTGTTGCTAAGTGAGACAGTTGTTAAGTGAGTTCTGCCTCATCTTTCAATCTTTCTTGTCACTGTTGTTAAGTAGTTACACAATTGTAAAGTGAATCTGGCTTCCCATTTGACTTTGCTTGCCAGAAGGCCACAAAAAATGATCACATGACCCTGGGACACGGCAACCGTCATAAATATGAGTCAGTTGCCAAGCGTCCCAATTCTGATCACGTGACCACAGGGATGCTGAAATGGCACAGGGTTTCCTGCCTGAGCAGGGGGTTGGACTAGAAGATCTCAAAGGTCCCTTCCAACCCTGTTATTGTTATTGTCTAACTGGCCCAAGGTCACTTTTTTTCAGTGTCTTTGTAACTTCAAATGGTCAGTAAATGAAAGGTTGTAAGTCGAAGATTATCTGTATGTATTTATAAATCATCTTTCGACAACAAGGCAAAGCATGTGTTTATAAACTTTCTGATCTAGAATATGTTTTGATCATATAACCAGCATTTGCTAATGATATTTTACATGTAATATCTACTGCGCCTTCTCCCTTTGTCTAATTTCCTTCTAGTGCAGCAGTTCCTTTAACGCAACTGAATCTTGGAGCAGTTCTATACATAATAACTTCATGAAAATAAAGAGAATTGCTATGCAGCTTTTCATTCTAATGGAAGAGACTACCCCGAGCTAAATTTGGTCCTTACAGTATTACTTTAAGGTTTTAAGCTAATAATGAATGCATTGCAACATTGTCATAAAATAACAAAAACGAGAACTAACCTTCCAGTCTTATCCTGACACCCAGCTGTGTGTTGTTGTTTTAACACCGTGCGGCAAACTTTGGTTAGGTAACACACTGTCAAAGTTAAAATCTAGTGTTTCCCCATCCATCAGATCATTACGAATTATTGATTCCATATCGCAGTCCAATCGCTCGATGAACATATCATCTAAGTCACTAGGCAGCTTCTCTTGATGGAAAGAAACAATTCCCACTCTTCCATACCCATTACAGCTGTTCACAGTGGTGAAGGGGCTAATGCTATTCACTTGCATCGGGTGGCTCACGACTCCCTGGACTGAGTTTTTTGCTGAGGTTGAATGATTCACACTTGAAGCGTGAGACACAGTACTAAGGGTGAGAGACAAAGTATGGCTGTTTATTACTGCCGTGGGTTGGATGTGTCCTTGGTGAGAGTGAGCACTGGGGGCAATGATTTTGTTATGGGACTGCTGGTTGCCATAGGGTGATATTGCAGAGTTAGAGACCATTAATATATTTTGTCCCAGCACTCGGCTACTAGGCTGGGAAACATGAGTATCTGCCGAGGCTAAGACCTCATTATGTGGCGGTGAATCAGAAGTAAGCAACTCCTTAAGAAGTCCTGGGCAGTTATATTGATTAATGGTCCCATAGCTCGATTTATTGTCCTGAATTGTCGGCATAGGGATCTGTGACAAAGAATTTATGCTAGGCTGAGCATAAGTGTATTTCCTGTAGTCTGCATTGGTTGAAGCTATATTTGTATTGGATGATGTATATGAATAACCAGTAGATTGTTGCATCATGGTAGTAGGTGGCGATTGGGCAGGCCCAGTCAATGATGTATTTGGAGACAAAAGATTGAGATTATCTAGTAGGTTTTCCATATTTTCGGAACTACTCATTTCAGAAAGGCTCGGCAGAGTTGAGGCCATTTTGGTTGTTGATGAAGGATAGACCATGGAATGCACATCCCCTTCCCCAAGGTCATCTTGTTCTGGCAGAATTGGGGAAAGTCTTCCACTAATGGTGCTAGCATTCGAACTGGCTCGAGGTCTAAAAGTACTCCAGTTATTATCAAAGTCATCGTTGCTATGATTGCTGGGGCTTGCAGGCCATTTCGAGAACTGTGCTCCTGGACTGTCGCCATTTCCGTCTTGAGCTGCCTGAAGAGCTGATTTTTTCTTTGCAGCTCTCCCTCTACTTTTTGCAAACTTGCTGCTGTTGTCCATGGAGGCAGCCCTTCTCCTGGGAGATTTGCCACTTTTGCCTCCTTCTGGATTAAGCATCCACCAAGAGCTTTTTCCCGTCCCTTCATTCTGTACTCTAATGAACTTGCTGTGCAAAGAGAGGTTGTGACGGATTGAGTTCTAAAAAAGGAAAATGTAAGAAAGATATTGAATTGCTCTGCCACAGTAATATATCCTAGATCGCCCCCCAAAAAACAAATCCATCAAGTCCATCAAATGAGAAATACAATAATATCACTATAAAATACTTGTAGGAGGCAAAGAGGGTGAATCAAGATCAGCAAATCACAGTGGCTGCCACACCAAATAATAACACTCTTCATTGTTAGACTCAACAGGATCCTTGTCAGTAAGCACTACACACATGCAGGAAGCCACACCTGCTCCATCTGAAAATTAACACCACAGATTATCAAATGTCTGGACACCAGACTTTCAGCCAGACTGCCACGCAAAAAGCTCTCCTCATGGGAGCATAGCTGGAGGGAGGAGAAACAAAATCAGGATCTGCTATGGACTGAAAGCTACTTTTTTTTTTTCCTTTTCAAAAAGGAACTGGAAAGTCTGGATTCATCAATAATTCCATCCCGTCAGCTCAAAGACAAACTTCTCAGGAAACAGACGAGACTAATGCAAAAGCAGTGAAAGGAGGAGGGGAGGCTGCCTAGAGAGGAATCAAAGGACACAGAACAAGGCAGATGGCACCTGGCTTCCAAAGGGTTAAACCGACTACAACTTCTTCTCTTGCCAGTTGACCAGTTAATTGGTCTGAACAGGGAGCTAGTTTACCTCAGCTAAAGGAGCGGGAAGCCAACAGTCCATTCCCATTAAGCCATTCATCTCCTGGCCTGTGAAAACAAGGAAAAGGCTCAGGACCGCAGAAAGTAAACAAGCCTTGTCCCAGCCCTCCCGGGCACGTCTTTCTATTAGTAGATGTCCTAGAAGGGACTGGAATCAGGTGGGTTGGCAGCAAGGGGACAGATAGCTTTGACACTGCCCAAACGAGCTTGTTACGTTTCCATAGACGGTAGACAATGGGCTTATCCAGCATGGAAACAGGTCACACAACTGCACGTACAAAGCTTTTGCCAAAAACTGGCAGTTACTTAACAACCGCTCCAGAAAACGTCATAAAATAAAACGGTTATGTCTTATGAGCGTTAACGGGCAGCCTCGACTATGGTCATAACTCAAGGACCACCTGATAATTAAGATTACAGATTAAAACATACACTTATAAATGCTGTGAAGAATATTGGAAGCCATTCATTGTAACTTTTCTTTTCTTGCACTTTTTGCTTTTTTATTTCTCTTTCTCTTTTTTCCCTTTACATTCGCCTGTGTTAGTTTTTACCTTTTTGTTTAAAAGTATGTATGTGGCTGTACATGTATGTGTAAGATTAGAATAAAATAAAAAGATAAAAATAAAACCAAAGTATTCAGATTTCATTTGAACAAGTATAGTAAACCCACTAGAAATATTAGGGGAATGTATGGTTATCAATTTCAGAATTTGCTACAAAGCCCCCTTTTTGCAAGGTACAAAGGTGGGGGTGGTTTTGCATAAGGTAAAGAGAAAATTGCTGTGAGTGTGTTTTGTGCTGGGGAGGAGGGCTTTTGTGGCTTTGTGTCAAGGAAGCAGAAACCTGACCTTTCCCCCCACTTTCTTGCACTTCACCCTTCCTTGTCTGGTTCACTTTTGATAATGCAGTTAGACGGAGAGGTAAAACCTTTAAAGCAACACAGGATAGTGAGAAATGGAAGGTGTGTGGTGTCAAATTTTACTTCCCTCCTTTGCATGTACTTTTTTTGGGTGAGAAGTAGGACCCGTCCTCTGTTTCATAAATGAATGGGAGAAATACACCGTTGCTCTACATGTCTATTTTATCTTGTACTATGTTTGCTAGCTAAGGTTAACTTGCTTCATTCACCCAATGTCAGATCCAGAGATAATCACTTTCTAATTGGAACTATCATGTTTTGCTCATCTACTGAGCAAAAGTATTCTCCTACTTCCTGCTTCAGTATATTCCTACTGCAAATAACTTAAAGAGGGAGGACAGAATAATAGTGCTACACTGTTTCCCTGGCAACATCAACAGCTAAGCAACTTTTGAGGAAACTTTTGATCATTCTCACAGGAAGAACATGAGATTGGGAAACTTTTTTAAAAACACAACATTCTGAATTCCTCAGAGTAAAATCCATTAACACATTGCAAAAAGAACGTGACACCCAAGATGTTTCGTGGCCATCATATAGCCCACCTTAGCAAAGCTTAAAGTATGTTTATAGTGAAAATGTAATTCTGTGTGCAGACCTATCTGTGCAAATTATTCACTCCGTCCACAAAGGAACCATTTAGTATTTTGCAGAAACTCCAGACCTCCTTAGTCATCAAAAAAATTACAGTCTAGTATTCTTATACAAAGGATATTCAAGGTCACTTTTGGAGTAGCTAAGCCATCTCCAAATTTTGCCAACAACAACAGAAGTTCCAAACAGGAAAAAGTTTGCAGCAGAGTGCCTTTTACATAAATTCTTGTTTTTCACAAGCCAGGGGAGATTAAAGAAACTACAGTATGATTTATTACTTGGAAAAAAGTGTGGAAGAGAAATAAGTATTGCAAAAATATTTAGCATAGTTATTGATGTTGTGTCTACAAATCTTTGCCAAACACAGACAGGACTTGATAATGGTACAATTTTAAACATTGGAACTTGGCAACTGGGCCAGCAAGTGCAGTGACTGAATTTGGAGTCTGTCCCTTATGCCTAGAAAGAACTTGACTGACACTGAAAATGAAAGGTGGCATTTTTTTTCTAAACTAAGCAGGAGTTTCACTTCAAAGTACATGCATCAACTCTGTGTGTCAAATTTTATTGCTCTATTTCTTGGCAGGATTGATTGCAACTTCATCCACAATAAATCTTCAGTGGAGTTACTAAGTTTCTCTCTAACTTTGCAAGCATGACTCTGGAAACATTTCTGCATGTGGGCATAATTATTCTATTGCCACTTTCATACATCTATGTTTCTATTCCCTGATCCCCCCATTATGTTTGGAAAATGATCTGTGTGACCCTTTTTCCTCATGCCTAGCTTAGAAAGCAAGGAACAGGCCGGGTATAACTTAGGCAAATCGGTGTCCCTTCCAGTCAACCAAGTGGAAAACTACTACCAACCTCCCACAATTTACAGAAATTCCTGCAATAATAAAACTCTTGTCTCCCTCTGCACAGAGAAAGGGGAAATTAAAATTTTAGCCCATGTTTCAAGTCCATGCTATGTGTATTTGGCTACTTTGTGATACACAGATAGACAGACCTAAGCTTTGGGTATGATGGAAAATTGTTTAGACATCAAGACTTTCTGCAAATAAATCCCCATTGAATGCTGTGATGTAGGCATAACAGAATCTTTTATCACTACTCTCTTTCCCAACACTTATAGGTCACACTCTAGAACAGTGTAGGGAAGCAGAGAGAACAAAACAGGACACAGCCAATTCACCACGGCCAACTTGCCACAGCCAATTCAACAAATACAAAAGTTAAATTAATTTCAACAGAACCGTGGCCAATAATAATAAAGTCAATCCAGAAATACAAGTCACAATAATTTCAACAAAAATGGGGTCACCAATAATCAAAGTAGCTGAATGAAACAATGAATACAGTGTTGAATTGTCCCGCAGCGAGTTAGCCATGATGAGTTGTCCTAGACCCCAAAAAGAAAGTAATGACTGGCTTGAATCCAAACATTTGGACATGATACAAAAGAATTTGATCCATACTACCAAAACAAAAAACAAAACCCAACCACCATGCCAGGCATTTAATTGAGATTGTGAAATTTGACAAGGATGAAATTGAGTTCAAGGCTCCGCTTTGCAAATCAAACTGCACAGGTTTTTTTTTTACAGGAATTGTGAATCCTATAACATTGCCTGTAAAATCTGCTATTGAGTTTAAATGATGGAAGGAACTGTTCAGGCAACTGTGTTCCTGAATGGGAAAATGCCTCTGTCTAATCCTTGTAGAGCTCCAATGTCACACACTGCAACTGAATGAGAAACCAAACTTTCCCACTACTTTCATCCTTTTCAAATATTATTCGTTTGAGTAATATTTACTGTTTTGCTGTTAGCCATTTGCTACCAAATGTTTGTGGCACTTGAAGCACTTGATTGTATCCTGATCAATGTTCCTGGATCACTAAATCAGACACGTTAATTTTCCATCTACTGTCCATTCAGAAGCCCACTTATGTCCCTCCACAGCAAAGCTAGCATCTGCTTCCTGTTACCTGGAATATGTGTACAGGAGGCGATGCTATGAACTTTGGAAGCGGAGAGCTCTACAGAGATAAATCTGACCCAGTGAGGCCCCTATGGCTTAATACAGATTGTTGATTTTCAATGACTATTAGCAACCGGAAACCAGTGGTCTGATCCTCACCAATCTTTTGAATAAGTAATCAGCAAGCAGTTGGGACACCAGATTGTTGGGCTTCCTGCCTTAACAGCAGCAGGAAACCAATGATCCATTTCCTGCCGGCCAGCTGATCATGCTGATTAGTTGGCCAGCAGGAAAAGCAAACCAAGTTCCTAAGATTCCAGGAGGTCACACTTTAGGTGGTTTAGGACTGTCTATGACCCTAAGGCCATAAGCTTGTCCATCCATGATATATTGGCATTTCAAAATTTCAGTTAATCTGAAAATCTTCTCCATTTCTAGCAATAACGCCATCCATGGGGAAAGGCATTGCTATTCCATTAAAAAGAAGTAAGGTATGATCTGCTTAGACGTGAATGTAGTAGATTTTTATAATGGTATTACAATATCACTTACTTGTTAAATCTTTTATACTCCATTGAAAATCTTCTTGAGGCATTTTAAAATAAACAAGCTTGAATCCAGTCACTTACAATAACTATATAACCAAATTGACCCATCACCTGTAAGACCGGGCTATTTTATCAAGAATTTCTAAAATTATATGTATCATCAAACTATAGGAAAGCATATGTGCATGTTAGTTTTGAACAGTTTCTCATATTGATGGATTTAGTTAGAGGCTTGCTTATCAACATTATTTAGCCAAAAAATCATTGATATATCGATATACATATAATGGTAGTAGATTTTATCCTATACTTCAGGATTTGATACCTCTTTTCCATTCTGATACATAGAAAAGAGTTTTCGGAGGATATTTAAAATTAGAAAGTTATATTGGTGATTTGTTGTACTGCTCTTTTCAGATGACAATTCACTGTTTCAAGATTTCAGTGATGTCTTTAAAACTGTAATATTTTTTGAAATCAGTTACGAACTACATCTCTGGGGAATTGAACATCTGTTTCATTAGCTATTGTGCACCCTATTTATAGCAGAATTGAGACTACACAGAAATTACAAAGCATTTCATGAAGTGTGTTTGTCTATGTTTGGGTATGTGTCTATGAGTTAATGAAATAAAACCCTAGCTGCTTATTTCTTAATTCTCTCTGTTTCAATGTATTCTTTACATTCTGTTTTTTGAGTTTGGTCTTAGGAAACATGTACTTTAAATTAAAGTGAAATGTACAGCGTAAAATGGATTTTTAAAAATAGCAAACATAGATTTAAAAAGAAGAAATTTAAACTCAAGGTAGCAAGAAGCAGCACAAAATCTTAATTTAGTCAAAAGTCAAAACACATATTATGAGTGTTCTTAAAAGAAGTAAATTGCTGCATTCCAATAACATATTTTACCCGATTATTTAATTAAAATATTTTCAGAGCGTCATATAATACATTGTACCATATACAACCAAGCACACTATTTTTATAACATGCTAAGCCACGAAAGCAAAATAGCCTTCCCCCTTCAAAGCTAACAAGCTTTCATCTCATTCTCATGTTGCTTGCCATAATACAAAGACACCCTGCTAGTAATGTTTCATGGACATGTCCTAATAAGGTTGGGCTCTATCTTACCACCACCTCACTGTACAGTCAGGCTGAAATTGGTCTAAAATGTTGTGGTCCGAAAAGTAACACTTTCCCTCATAATATGACACAAAACCTCTCCTGTGGACATTCTGAAGCACATAGAGAAGAAGCTTTGGAGGACAGCTCAGCCATCTGCTTGGCTCCAACTGACCAGGAAGATCAGCTGTGACACCGTCCACTCCTATATGGTTGCTGGTCTCGGCATCTTCATGGAAATTTTTGCCTTGGCTACAGGAGAGATAGATACTTCACATGAGTGGCCTAATTCCTCTTTTGGGAGGTGTGGCTATGAGAATATTGATCTCATGGAAGACAATATACAAACCTAGGACGTAGATTTTGAGAAACAAAAGTAAACCTCAGAAGTATTGCCCTTAAACCTCAGAAGTATTGCCCTTAAAGGCTTCTAGACGCCTGCTGAATTTAGGAGGGGACAACTGTGTAGGCTACCCCATTCCAAGTACTGACGCAATCAGACGGCCGGGAGAGATTTCAAGAGAACCTCAGCTTGTGGCAGGCTTGCGAGAGCTAATGTCACAGCATGGACAATATTTATTGTGCTGATTTTGGCTGCTGACACTCGGGTACCTTAGAACACAGCTGAACAGCCTATGCTTGTTCACTAGGTAGACCTACCTGAGTCAGATAAAATTACTGAAGCTACAATTGGCACATGATATAGCATTGGTGTGAGGCAGTGACCTAACCCCTACCAAAAGACACAAACCAGGATACAAGTAGTTTCCTCTAAGTAGATCCTATAATTTATGAAGCTGCTTTGTGGAATTAGGAGAGAGCAAAGAAAGCAAAGGTGGGGGATCAGGGGCGTCAAGAGCTAATGTTGAAGGTAAGAACCATGTATTTTATAGTCCTTTATTACCATCCTTAAGCCTCTGATTATTGAGAAAGAGGAGTCAGAACCACGATCCTGATCATCTATGTAAGTTCCAAGGTCTAAAGAACAGAGCAGTTCTGGAAGACACTTGAGAGGAAAATATTCTAGTAGCTAGATTTTTTTTAAAGAACAACCCATTATTTTCAGCCCACATAAAAAGAAAACCGCTCCATTCCCTGGACAGTCTGTTTTCTTGCCACAGTAAGAATAGGTAAGAAAAATAGCTCAAAATGAAAGCTCAAATCTGAAATCCATCCTAGAACATGTATGAACAATTATTGGTAATTTTATTTTCCTACCCAGTGAGTGAAGCTGGCAGGAAGGAAAAAGGTAGCTGAATATCTACCTATGACTGCTCAAGGTTACACCCTGGGTGAGGACAGCAGTGATTGCTGAGGTATAATAAAAACAAAACAGCAGAAGCAGCCCTTTTCATATTGGATATACTTTCTTCCCAATTCAAGGATGCGGGGAAAGTACATTGCCATGGCCACGAGGAAGAGCCCTTAGCCAAATATATAGTGTAACTGAGTGGAAAACTTAGTTGAATTGTATTGCCTCATTTATGGGCATTTTTCACATTCATACCCTCATAGTATTTCAGCCTCTGGATCCTGGTATTTTACATTTTCATAATGCTTTTCAAACGGGTAGTCCTTGACGTACGACCACAATTGAGCCCAAAATTTCTGTTGCTAAGCAAGATAGTGAATTTTGTCCCGTTTTATGACGTTTCTTGCCACAGTGGTTAAGTGAATCACTACAGGTGTTAAATTAATAACATAACTGTTAAGTGAATTGGGCTTTTCCCGTTGACTTTGCTTGTCAGAAGGTCGCAAAAGGTGATTTCATGACCAAAGACACAGTGCAACCATAACCATCATACACACAGTCCACTTGCCAAGCTCCTAAATTTTGATCACGTGACCACAGGGACACTGCAATGGTAGTTAAGTGTGAAAACAGTCATAAATCACTTTTTTCTGTGCCACTGTAACTTTCAACAGTCACTAAATGAATGGTTGTAAATCAAGGACTACCTATATTTATTGCTGTTATGAGCAGTCCTCCTTTAAATACAGATCAGAATTGTCCATTAAGATAGTGTCTTGCCATTTAATTTATCCAATCTGTCTTACAGATGGAGTCAGGAAACTCCTTTGAATTGGGAAACCTCCAGGACAAATATAGACAAAATGATGGATTTGATAAGCCAAAGGTAGAATCATCATGCATTTCCTGTAAAGTAATGAAAAGCTAGCACAGTTGAGGAAACAACTACTTTTTTTAACCCAGAAGACAGGAACCCCTAAATTCAAGATGCTCCCTTCCTGGAATACCAGAATACTATAATCTAGATTAGAAAGCCAAAATATAGCCCGAAGTGAGGCTCCTCCAAAAAAACCCGCATGGATATGTCCATAAAGTCATCACGAGTCTTTCTTATGTGATTAGAAGGGAAGATTAAATAGAAAAAGGGATATAAAATTTTTAAAAAATCAAAAAAGGGAATATAAAGATTTCCTATCTTGTCAACCAGTGTTGCCAATGGCCATTAAAATCAGTCCTGGAGATTTCCCAATCCAATAAATACATGCTTATGACCTACCTTTTGAGTCATGAATATGAATGAATGAATGAAAACACACACATACATATACATACAAGAAAATTGATTAAATTAATCCTTAATAATTAAAATTACCTGTAAAATAAAGCACTGTTTTCCCTGTATGTGAGGTGCCTTATTCTTGCCAGTATGAAATTACAGATTATTCACAGGTAATTTTTGGGAGAGGAAGGAAAAATCAATGTATTCTCATTGTTTTCTTTTTTGTTTATTTTATTGTTCTATTATTTTACTTCTGTTTTGTTTACTTTTTTTCATTTCTTCCCTTTTATTGTTGTAAACCGCCTGGAGTAATCCTATGGCGAGATAGGCAGCAAATAAATTAAATACATAAATACATACATACATACATACATACATACATACATACATACATACACACACACACACACACACACACACACACACACATACAATGTTTTCATTGTGGGTCAAACTTCTTTTATCAGTATGTATCATAAACACTGAGGCCTGGCTGATATGTTTTTAATATTTATATCTACAGTGAACCATTCATTAGAATTACAGATATTTAAATATCAAAGGAAACAGTTGTTAGAATCGGTGATGAAAGCTGTCATTTAATTGTCAACCGAGGCCATGTAAACACTTTTGAAAGGTCACCGTTTAAAAGCCATATCCCCTCTGAGCTGACAATAAAACACCACCAACTTCTTTAGCTTATATTTTGTTCCTATTTAGTATTTCCTGCAACTTCAGAATCATAAAGCAGGAATGACAGGCCCTAAGCCAAGAACCCTCCATTGTTTTCAATGGAGGCACACAAGAATTGGCATAACAGGCTGGAAATGACAATGGAAGTGGAACTGGCCAGGCATCCATTCACACTGCCTACACCCGCTCTTTGTCTCCCCTTCCCCTTACAGGATGAGTTTTGCTCAGAAATTCCAGTACTGTATTACAAACACCGAAGGGGAAAAACATGCCATGCACACTATATAATGAGAAAGACAAATAGCCTGTTACATTTGTATTCCACCCAACCTCCAAGGAACTCAGTGCAGCCTTTGAAAGTTTCCTGCAGTGCCACAAACACTAGCTTCAAGTTTATGAATGGGACAGGCAGCAACTGAGATCAAAAGACACGCAAACTGCCCAGAGGGATTTATCAAAGCAACATGCACCAGACTATAAAGTTCTGCTTAGCTCAAGTATTTTCTAACTACGTGGGCATGGTGTTCTTCTATACAAAGAATTTATTTCACTACTGGCAAAACAGTCCAATATCCCAACTTTCATTCAGCTGCTCAGAGCAATTCTACTTTTAACATTTCTGCATGACTTTCTCTTTTAAAGAGGGGTTTGTCCAGATTCCTAGTGTTTATTTGTTTACACATAAACATATTAGGTATGTAATGTGTTTTCTGTTTCAGAATGTCTGTTTTTCTTCAAGTTACTGTCAATCTTCTCGTAGTTTCTTTCCAGACCAATTTAAACAGTTAAAGGAAATAATCAACAGTGTGGAGGTTTCTTTTTTCCACTAGGACATACAGATGATGAAATGTAATTCATCAATAGACTGCTTTGTGGTTCATTTAAGTAATTTTACATTCTGAATTTAATTATCTTAAAGAATTCTCTTCCAAAAAATTTCAACTGTGAAGCACTAAACGAATATTTCTCTTTTCTATTCTCTTTATCACACCCTGATTTAATTTTTTTTAAATAATCCCTATTATAGAGAACACCCAAAAGGTTTGCCAACATAGACTTAAAGAGACAAAGAAAGGAAATACCCTGAGCATGTGCAGTTTCACATTTTAAACTAACACTTAAATCACTGTAGCTCCATTCTCATAGTCACATTGAAGCTACACAAATAAAACCTTGCTTCTGTCAATGCTAAATGTGCTTACTTTTTAAAAAGTAACTCTATTCCTAATAATGCACATAAAACTAAACTAAAACTAAAACGTAGTAGGAATAATGTGCCAAAAGAAAAAATATATATACATAATACGGTTCATATAAAGAAAATAATTCAGTTTTTATACAACAGATTCAATACACTTGAAAAAAAGTAGGTTTTTCTTGAATTAAATGCCTTTAGATCAAAAGGTACATAGATAACATTGTTTAATATCAACATTGTTAAAGGCCAAATCTGTTGATTAATTAAGATCGAATGTTCCAATTCCTGTTCCACTGTTGTTGCAAAGTTACTGATACCTACTTGCAAAATTTTCTTTATTGGTCCATTTAAAAAAAGTTGGGTTTAAAATTTTCCAAACTATTTACAATAAGAGGTTTGTATGCTGCTGGTGCAAGTCAAAACTGCATAATCAAGCAATGTTTTAATTATGTATACTGCCATTCCACACTTTTAGATAGACCAAATTCTTCTTATAACTCCGCAAATACTTTTTAATTAAAAATCAACTAATCTAGGATATTGTGATTTCTTTAACCTCGAATTTCCCTCAACCCCCTTCCCCAAAAGATTTATCTGAAATTCTCTAACAGTTATCTGATAGATACATTTACTTGGGAAATAATATTGGTTTACTGTGCAGCTCCCAACCTTTTCTATACCCTGCATCCCTAGAACACTTCTGATATATTCTTGCACCCCTTGCAAAAGTTTGAAATATCGGCAACAAATTATGCATAATTTTGAAAACCTGACTTTTTGCACCCCCTGAATATCGTCTCGCACCCCCAGTTGGGAACCCTTGCTGTAGAAAATATGATGGCATATAAAATAAATGTATATGACTGACTAACTGCTGTTTATCTATTTACTCAGGAGCAGTGCTATTTTCTATAAAAAAAAAAAGGTGCCGGAACTCACACATGTCATACAACCCGCCTTGCCTACCCTACAAGGTTCCATCCAAAAAAGATGCCGGAACTCCGTTCTGGGCGTTCTATGAGAAAAAAAGCCCTGCTCAGGAGTGAATGAAAGGAAAAACATAGACCAGGGGTAGGCAACCTTGGCTCTTTTACGATTCGTGGACTTCAACTCCCAGAATTCCTGAGCCAGCCAAGCTAGCTCAAGAATTCTGGGAGTTGAAGTCCACGAGTCATAAAAGAGCCAAGGTTGCCTACCCCTGACATAGACCATCAGTCCAGTATCCCCATATCAATTCAGCTACTGATGCAGATGCTTGAGGTATCGCCTTTTGAGTGGTTATCTGGGGAACAAGGAAGGTTTGGACTCAATCCCTGAAATGCAAGGAGATGCTGTTTGCTGAAATTTTTATAAAACTTTTGGATTTGGATGGGCCTTCTTGTAAAATAACAGTGCACAAACATAAGCTGTAACTTCAAATATGAAGGATCATCTGGACACATGCTATTATTGACATTATTTGGACATACATGCTATTCGTTATGCTGCTAGATGACTAAACTCGCAAGATAATTCAGATATACTTAACTATGTAGTCTCCTCTGTAACAATGAGAGTTCCAAAAATAGAAAATAAAATGGACAGCATAGCACTGAAGTCACCCTCCTTACATACAGTAAGATGTGCTATTTGCTAAGAATCCAATCTGCTAATTAAAAGAGAATGAAAACATTTCTATCAAATATGTTTTCAATTAAATAGATTGACTGACTGACTGACTGACTGACTGACTGACTGACTGACTGACTGACTGACTGACTGACTGACTGACTATGTACTCTCAAACTAATGTGGAATCTTAGCGACCGCATAGATATTTTTCATAGACAACCTGTTCCTAACCTGGATTTTCAGATTTTCTAATAGTGTACTCGTTACCATTGTAGCTAAGTCCATCTTTCTTGTTGCTGGTCATTCTCCTTCTTCCTTCTATCTTTGCCAGTCTTACAGCCTTCTGCAGTGACTGGTTCACATGAGGAAAACACTAACAAATTCATAGTATCTGGCAATTATTTATGGCCTTGGAGTCGAAGATAAATCTCTCTATTCTCTGATTTCATATTCAACCACTGAATGATGAATTTTGCTTTGGCCATCTTGGAATGGAAATAATGACTTAGAAGCTGCTAATTATCAAATTAATGGATGGACTTTAGTAGGAGTGCTTTTGTCATGCTATTGTTATCACGGTCAATGTAATACAATCTCTCCCTCTCTTTCTTTCCCTTTCATGGACTCTGTACAATCATAAGGAACTGCTGCAGATCAATAAATTGGATTGATGAGATTATACCCAAAAGAACATTTTTGTTTTCTAAATGACACAAGAAATAATTGTTTCTCCTCATCCTTAAAACTCATTGGAAAAGCTGCCACATCCCCAACCAGATATAGAAAAACTGATGTCATCCATTAGTCCTGCTATCCAATAAGTAAAAGGGGAAAAAATAAAAGAATCTCTTTTGGGTAGCAAAAGCACAATCAATGCCATTTTAATTCTCAGAGATTTCAGATTGTCTACTATTGAATTCAAAGCAAATACCATCTGGGATCTCTTTTGATCCAGGTTAAAATTATAGTGAGTCTGAAACCTGTGTAAAATGGGATCTGTGTGGGATTAAAACTGGTGCTTCTATGTCAGCACAATTAGGTACAACAGATGAGGAATCAACGCATCTGCTGTACGTAAAGTTAAAATTAATTGTATTGAGATTGGTTATAATAACAGAATCTTGCAAGTCTGATTGTGCTGTAAATTCCCCCTTCCCTCTGGCACCTGTACACTTGTACTGAATTAGGGAGGCCTCTGCCTAAGCCACTTCTGAATATTGTACCTCAAGATTTAAAAAAATATTTGAGCCCCGCTTATTTGGGTAAGGATCTTTGCATATTTCTGTCAAGATCATCGTCCTTATTCTCTACATTCTGCAACTTAAGTTTTCTCCCTTAATGTGTAATCCAACGAGGGCTCATGCTTGTCATCCCCAATTGCTTTCATTAGTACTTTAGTCTGTTTGTGGTCCTTCAGTGGGATAATGATTTCAGACACTGTAAATTGAAGCCAAAGTTAATCAGAAAATGCTCACAAGTAGTCCCCAACTTACACCATTCAATCAGTGACCATTCAAAATTACGATGGTGCGGAAAAAGTGACTTGAAGTCATAGCCATTGCAGTGACTATTGATCAAAAACTGCAGTGACTATCACATATTCAAAATTCAGGTGCTTGGCAACCTGCCCATATTTATGACCATAGAGAAATTTCTATGTCCCTCACCTGCCCCTCCCCAATTATGCCTGCCCTGCAGAGCAGCACTTACCAAGAACAGGGGGAGGTCTGAGGCTAAAGTAGAGGCCCAGGGTCTTCAGCTGTCTCAGCCAGCTGCCACCACCCCACAAAGCCCCAGTTGCCCCACTACCCTGTGTTCCACAGGCCCTGCCAAGACCAGCTAACCTTCACCATCTTCCACTCCCTGCTGATCAGGCATGCCTAGCTTGACCCTATGTGAGGCGTCTACTGGCCACACCAGGCCTTCTTCCTGAAGCCGCTTGCATCATTCACCAAATCACAAGTGCCATTCTTCAAACTGTGCTCTCTGTTCTTGGGGTGCTTTGAAAGGCCTTCAGAAAACATCTAAGAGCTTCCAAAGTGTTCTGAGAATGGGGCACATGTCTTTCTCCATTCCTGTGATGCTTCAGAAAACCAATAAAGAGAGAATATTTGTAGCTCAGGGTTGAAATGAGGGGTCCTTGGTACTCTCTGAGCTTGGTTGTCTTCTTGCAGATGTTTCAAAATCTAGTACTGATGATGTTACCTAGTTTTGGTAATGAAACATCTGCAAGAAAACAATCAAGCTCAAAGAGCGTCAAGGACCTCCTCGCTTCAGAAAACCTTTGGAAAGCTTCTGAGGTCTTCCAAAGCATCGTGAGAATGGCGCACTTGCCATTCTCCAAATGGTGCACCCATTTTCAGGAGATCTGGGGAAGCATCAGCAGCAGTAACAGGAGCAAGAAGACAGTGAAGGTCATCTAGTGTGGTGGGATGCAGGTTGGCGGGAGTCCCAGAGTGCTGGGCAGCAAGGGCTGCTGTGATGGGATAGCTGGGGTGAAACCCTCAGAGCGGTGGCAGCCCCAGAGCTGCGGCATGCCAAGAAGCCCCCCTGCACCATGCTGCTGACCCAGGCTGTGGCAGCTGAGGCTTCCAGGGTGGCTACAGCTTCACGTTGCTCTGCGGCTTCTTGCAGCCCCATAGACACAGTGAACCAAGGAGCCCCTGAACCACAGTACATTCTTTCTCTGGCCTTCCTGAGCTCATGCCGCACTACAGCAGCCCCCTCTCCCAGGGAATCCGTCACCCCCTGCGGCACCCCTGCATTCTTTACCTGGGACTCCCTCCACTTCCTGCTGTGTCTGGGGTCACAACAACAGCCAGGATTGCCTGGATTGCCATCACTAAGTGCTGCAGTCCCATTACATTGTGCTCTGCAACCGCGTCACTTAGTGATGGCCATTCTGGTCCCAATTGTGATCGTTAAGTCAAGAACTATCGGACTCTCTATAAAAATACTTTCGGATTATCAGCTATGTAACAGGTTCAGAGTTTTTACTGTAATAACTAGTTTAATGTCAAGATGAAAAATCTAGAATGCCCGACATAAAAATTAAGCCACTCGTTAGTTATAGCTGGGTAAAAATAAAAGGAAAAGGAAAAAAAAATGTCACAAGGTCTTACAAGAACTTGCATGAACCAGAAGAGACTGTCACCTTCACCAATAATTAGCTGCACAGTATGACACAACTGCCTACGGTATATTAAAAATAAATACCTTCTCTTAGCCCATTTGGTTATACAATTTTTCCTATTCCCTTCCCCATCATGGGCTGAGATTTTCTAAAAGATTGTGCTAAGGATGGAAATACAATTTAAACTATAAAAACTAAGAAGACAACAGTATCTGTCCCAATCAATCTCTACTCAACTTTTCCTGAGAGATCCCGCCTCTTGTAAGAATTCAGAAATATTATGGGAACATTTGTTTTATTGAATAAAATTATAATATAATTAAATAGCATATTAGAAGGGGGGGAAATCCTTAAACTTCCACAACAAAGCTATGCCAGTGCCACCTGCCCACACAGACACATGTCTTGCAGCAGTAAAGCAAGAATAAAATCTGTGACAAGTGTAAAAAAAAAAAACCAAACCCACAACATTTAAAATTAGGAAACCAGGGGCCCCAAATTCATTCATCCTTTAAACAGGCCATCAATTATCACCCATCTGCTTCCTGCAATATGTAAAAAAATAACGTTCACCATCCTCAGTCAACCATTTATTCTATATAGATAAATAGATGGAAAGAAAAGCAAGAGACTGCAACATTCCACCCCGAATCTTTTCCCAATACTATCTTACTATATCCTACTTATACAGAGCTCTTAATCATTTAAAGTTACTTGTTGTCTGTTGCAATTTGCTTGCCTTTGAGCTTACATCAGGATTTCATGAGCAAGATCTGTAGTACATGAGCAAATTACCTGTTCCACAAAGCTTACCTAGGTGGAGTACAAATAATGAGGAATGTATTATTTATTTATTTGTACCTATTAACGAATAATGTGCATATTTATCTTAATTAATTAATGATTATCTGCATATAAAAGTCTTTTTAAAAGGAGTTTAAAATGTTAAGACTAACAACAGCTACTAGTTCCGATGTCTAGTATGTGATCCCTGGTATTATATGGAGATACTCTAGAGCAAGCTTGGGAGATGCTAGAACAAGAGTGGGCAATTAATGTTCCCAAGGGGCCACATGAGAAACTGGAGCTATTGTGGAGGGCACAATAAGGAACATGGGCACTGATGCACACACATATGTAATTTTTTTTTAAAAAAAGCAGTCACCTTCAAAATAAAAGTAACACAGTTGTATTGTGTGCATGACGTACACTTATTTATGTTTGATTTCTAATTTCCAATTGACCTCATGCAGGCCAGACGGGGGACAGCCAAAGGGCTGTAAAATCTGCTAGAAGATTTGTGTCTTGGCTAATACCGAACTTTTCTCAAATATCCAGGTGCAAAATGTAGAAAATAAAGAATATCATCACAGCATATGGAACAATTCAGGCTAGTTCCAGATAGAAAGTCCCCATTGTTATTCCTCAAAAAAATATCCTGCAGCTATTTCATCTTGTCCATACTGACAGGTGAGAAAAAATATGGGAGAGACCCCTGCATGAAGCTATGATTGAAGTGGGATAACTTCATAGTAAAAGCCTCGTTTTTGAATTATCATCATCAAAGTTCAGTCTAATGCATAATTCTGACACAGGTGTTATTATATGCAAATTACATGACAACTTGACTGCAGCAGAAGGAAAGAAGGAAAAAGGAAAGCGATAAAAGCAAAATTGTATCAGACTAGAACAGTGGTTCTCAACCTTTTTAATGCCACGACCCCCAACCGGTCGTAAGTCGAGGACTAAACCGGTCGTAAGTCGAGGACTACCCAACCGGTCGCAAGTTGAGGACTTTCCCTGCCCGGGACCGCCGCACATGCGTGGTTCCACCCCCTGCGCCGGCCGAGGCATAGCTGGCAAGCGGCAGAGACGGAGCAGGCCGACCACCAGCTGGCCCAGCTCAAGGGAGGTAAGGCACCCGCCGGAAAAGGGGGAAAAATGGCGGACAGCCTTGCTTCGCGACCCCCGTGAAATGGTCGATCGACCCCAAATGGGGTCGCGACCCATAGGTTGAGAACCGCTGGACTAGAACATTGTCAACAGATCTTTTAAAGGAAAATAAGACTAGTCCTATTCACTCCTATCAGTGATCAGAAACAGGACAGGGGGCAGCCATATAAGCAAATGTTATTCACTCCCTAATGCCTCTTAGAAGATATCATCACCCCCCTATAAACCTCTCCTTGTTAGCTTTATCTTGATGAAACTTTATTTTTTGCTTTCTTCCCTACAGATATTCACATCAGAGTCCATAAGTGTACGTCATGCACTCAGTACAACTACGTTACTTTTATTTTGAAGATGACTTCAAAAGTAAGCATGACATTTGCTTTAGTCGTTTCATAATGCCTTTGAAACAGAACAATCCTCAAAAGAAAACTATGTAAAACCCAGACTTTTCCCATTTTGAATTATGCTTCTCTGACACACATGCAGTTCATAAATACACATCTCTGTCAATTTATGGCTTCTAATTATTAACTATCATTCTTTTCCCAATAGAATGTCTCCTTAGGATGTTCCTTTGGACCCCACATGACTCCTCAGACATGTGGGGAAAGAAATTCAAAAGGCCTTTTTCCTTTTAAAAGAAAAGCTGGGAGAATAATGAAAAATGGACGCGTTACTGACCAGCAATCTTGTAGGAGGAATTCCTTCCGTTAAGAGGTTTTCCTTCCACCCTTTTTCATTTTTTTCAACTGGAAGGCAGAATTTCTCAGGCAATAAAGCATGCTCAGTCCTCACTGGGTTATTTTTACTTTTCCCTCTTTTAAGATTTTCCCTTCTAAAACTGATTTGGGGGGGAGGGTTCTAGAATAAATTTGGGGTTCCCGTGTCAGCGGATACCTCCTGCTTGCATAGGGCTGCAGCTCTTTTGATTTCATAATTTTGGTAGTCACAGAATGAAATTGGGACAACAATATTGGATGAATCAGCTCTGCATTAGGGTGGGGAAAGTGTCTGTCAAAAGGAGATGCTTTTAATTAAACCTCTTTAAAAGGCTGTTGAAGCTATAAAGTTATCAGAGACATAATAGAGAATACATATGTAATTCCCTCTATGCAATTACAGGTTTTCTGGCTAAGGGAGCAATTACAGTAAAGATCTTTTTTCCATTATAAATTGCAACTTTCTACTTTTTGAAGTAATTAACCACCCTGTATGGCATATGGAGCCCCAACGAAGGAATTAGAATTATATTTCTAAATGGGAATGCCAGGCTCAGGGAATGGCATAAAGTACTATAGAGGGCAGCACTGTTGACGCTATTTTGAAATGAATATTTTGAAAAGGCTGTGTTGTAATGTGTGAATTCTCTTTTATCTTTCTACCTAGCAAGTAGAACAGGAAGCAAGTGGTGTAGAGAACAAAAGTAGATTTGCAGAGTTGTTGTTAAAACACATTTTCAAACCTTGCTCCATCTCAGATCATCAAGGATGAGACAAAAGCAAAACTGAATGTATTTTGTGTGTATTTATGTAATCAGAATTTAAAGGGACACTTTTTAAACTTCCTTCCAGCTCATTTTAGATTCTTAGGCTGCATCTTGCATTTTTATTTTGTCCTTACAGATAGTGTGCATAGATTAGGGTAAGAAATTGAAATTTGCTTAAAGCAGGTGTAGGCAACCTTGGCTTTTTTATGACTCGTGGACTTCAATTCCCAGAATTCCTGAGCCAGCCATGCTGGCTCAGGAATTCTGGGAGTTGAAGTCCACGAGTCATAAAAGAGCCAAGGTTGCCTACCCCTGGCTTAAAGTATTGATTTGGCTTTAGCAACAAGGCTAATAGAATCAAACTTAACATTGGTCAATTTACCATATTACAGCAAAAAAATGATAAAAGTTATGTACTTTCTTATAAAAATATAAATTTAAAGAACATGAGATGCTTCTTCCGAAGAATTTGTCTTGCCTAAAAGTCCCTAACTTTCATAATGAAAGCTGGCACACATTGCAAAGTAGATCTAGATTAGGCACTTCATGACAACAAAAACAAAGCTGAATTTTCTTTGGCTATAACTTTGATTAATTTTAGAATGCAAGCAGTATTTACGCAACTGGGGTCATAAAGTTCTTATAGTATTTTTCAAAGGATACTGTAATAATCTTCACTGGAACTATCTTCAGATTAATTGATAAGTAAGTTGACATTTGTTTTAATATATAGGTAAACAAACAAATAAATAAGTTGCTGTCATTCTGATGCATTTCTTCAGACATTGTTGGAGATACTGTATTAAAATCTTATCTTATTTTCTGCTGAATGATGGACCATTCATCTAAAATATATACAGCTTGTACTTCATTCAACGTCTATCCTTCAACTTTTTACCATTTTCAACATTTATAACCTGAGTTTTAATCCCACTCTTTAACATATCACTATCGTTCCCATACAAATCTCTAAAATACTCCTTCCAGTAGTCCTTCATTCAATGTCATCTCATACGTTTTACTTTTATTTCTAGAAATTTTCATTGTGTTGGAACTTCTTGTTTAGCCCTCTTTAACCATTTCCAAACTTAAAAAAAAAATCCATCAAAATCAGTCTGCATTTTCTTTGCCTCTTTTAATTTTAATCTTTCCTTGCCTCTCTTTTACATTCTTTGTAACTTTTTATTCATTTCTTATACACATTATAAAATATCTTTCTCTTATCCTTATTTTTTGCATAGTTATCTCATATGCACATTTTTTTCCTCACCCTCTTTAAATTTATCATACCACCAAGGATCTTTTCTTATTCTTATCATTAATATAACTCCACACAGATCTGCAACATGTAATTCTTTTCACTCTATTGCAAGCCATTTCCATATTGACCTTTGTTACTCCCACTTTCTGATGGGAAATTAATATTTTGCATAAAAGAATCATCTCTCTCCTTTCAGATGTTCTATTCTTATTCTAATACTTCAGAGTTTTTCCTGTCCATTTTTCTTAAAATATACTCTTGATACTACCAAATATATTCTATATTCAGAAACTATCATCATCTATGTAGTAGAGCAGGGCTTTTCAATCTTTTCACCCATTGTACCACTTTTAGGATATGGCAATATCCGAGTACCATCAGTCGCCTAGCAAGGTGTCAAAAACTTGATGACAAAAAAAGGGAAAAAGTGATAAAGTACAGGTAGTCCTCAACTTACAACAGTTCGCTTAGTGACTGTTCGAAGTTAAAATGGCACTGAAAAAAGCCCCCCCCCCAAGCCACAGCCGAGCAAGACACCTGCTTGCCCACCGGCAGCGCTCTTCCTCCTGTCCGAGGTTTTCATTGTTGTGAGCATTTCTGTTGAGGATTGGCAACGGGAGTGGGGTGGGGTGGTGTTTGGTTTTTATTCCCCCCGTGTGGTAGGTGGTTGCAGCAGGTTTTGGTCACTTCACATGACCCTGAGACACTGTGACCGTCATAAATATGAATCAGTTGAATGTAAATCACAAGACCCTGGAGATGCTGCAACATTCCAGCTGATCGGCGCTTCTTCTAGGCTCAGCAAAAGCTCCAGGATCAGCGCCGAGCTCCAGCTGGAGCATGGTGCTGATCCTGGCGCTTCTGCTGAGCCCTGACAGCCCTGCAGCTTCAGCCATCTCTCGCTCAGGCTTGTGCGGTGCTGCCACCGGTTCAGCTCATTCCCCTCCCCTGCTACCACTTTTCTAAGATGGTCGTGTACCACCTGCCAGGTGCCAATGTACCACAGGTGGTACCCGTACCACTGGTTGAAAAGCCCTGTAGTAGAGTATCTCTGGTTCTTCTATTATCATTATTTACTGGAGAACAGTGCAAAACCCTATGGATTCCTATTTTCATATACGTCAGGAGAACCTAGACAACAATTTGTACTTTCTGATATATGATTTTTCTCTTAAATCCAACCTTAACTTTTCTGTATGTATTAATTAACCCTCTATTCATCAGAAAACTTTCCATTGTATGTTAGTTTCATATGCACAATCTCCCTCCCTCCTTTATCTACATTATTTATTTTTACACTCCAAATCATAATCTTCCATATGATTATGATTTGCTTGTCATCTGATGGGCCCACAAATATTAACCACCACTAATCACTGTCACTTCAGTCAATCAAAATTTTCATGTAACATGTTTCAGTAAGATAAAGGATGTAAACCATCTTTACTTATATCATAACACATGTTGCATTACCTACTAATGTTAAGGACAGTGCTGGTCAGTTTGGTATACTTTACCAATATCCCACAAGCAAAAACAAATTTCACTTGTACTACAAGTTGTATCCCATGCTATTCCATGCAAGCTAGGATCTCTTAGTCAGTAGGTTACCTTGCACGCCAATGTACCAAATCCCACTGACTAAAAGATATAAGCATGGTGTAGGGTTTCCTGCCTGAGCAGAGGGTTGGACTCGATGACCTCCAAGGTCCCTTCCAATTTTATTATA